>NW_007729118.1:184537-221950 GCF_000696425.1 Galeopterus variegatus
GATGGAATGCTACACAGCTGTTAAAAATTATGAGGTAGCTCTACACTTATACTCTCATAGACTCTCCAAATGTACTGACAATTAAACACGTAAGACAAAAAATTAAGTAGACTTTCCTATCCTTTGTGAAAAATAACAGATATGTGTGTATGTATATGTGTGTGTATACATATTCACACAAACACATTTAGATTAGTGTACATATAGAAAACTCAAGATGTTGAAGAAATAGCTGTACTGCCACATTTATTGCAGCACTAGTCATGATAGCCAAGATACAAAATCAAAGTAACTGTCCATCAATGATGAACAGACAAAGAAAATGTGGTATATTTACACAATGGAATACTTTTCAGCCATAGAAAAAAATAATAAAATCGTGTCATTTGTGACGACGTGGATGAACCTGGAGGTCATTGTGTTAAGTGAAATAATCCAGGCATAGAAAGACAAATACTGCATGATTTCACTTGTATATGGAATTTGAAGAAGTTGATCTCATAGAAATAAAGAGTAGAATAGTGGTTACCGAAGGCTCGGGTGGGTAGGAGAGAGGAGGGGATAGGAAGAGACTGGTCAATGGGTACAAAATTACAGTTAGATAGGAGGAATAAGCTTTGGTGTTCTATTGCACAGTAGGGTCACTATGGTTAGTGACATTGTCTTGTATATGTCAAAATAACCACAAGAGAGGATTTTTGAATGTTCTCACCACAAAGAAATGATAAAGGTATGAGGTGATGAATATGCTAATTACCCTGATTTGGTCATTACACAATGTATACATGTATGGACACATCACACTGCACTTCATAAATATGGAAAATTATTGTGTCAATTAAAATATAAATAAATTTTAAAAAATAACCAAGAAACCCAGAAGTGGTTACCCCTGAAAGATAATTGAGTGCCCAAAAGGCCATGAAAAGGTGTTAGGAGATTTCCTTTCAAATTTTGTATAAATGGAATGCATTACTTTATCAAAAATAATTAAATTATAATGTAAAAATTATTGCAAGAGTACAAATATGAACTGACAGTTGTAATTATTGACTTTTCATTGATTTCTGTTATGCACATTTTGTTAAGGGTATAGGAATCACTTTAGTGTCCATAATTTATGTTCTATTTGATACAATACAGAAATTTTGAGAACTTATTTACCATTAATTTGGAAAACTCAAATTCAAAGAGTTCATTGTTAAAAATATGGAAGTAATTCCATGAGTGAGATGTCCCTATAAATATATGAGTATTTAAACAGAATGAGCCATTAAATTAACATTTTAAGTTAAGTAATATTTGTTCTTATTTTAACAGCTCATGATTCACAGCCATTTAAAAGGATTCATTACTCTAAGTTTGTTTTAAAAATGCTCTTAAATTGCTGTATAAAACCAGTAATTTGTGATGTTTTCATTTAATCTCTGAGTCATACTGCCACATGATACAGGGTCACTTCAGTGGGGCCATTTCAAGTAAAATCATTTGAGTACTGGAAAATCTTGCTCTTTTTTCTGAAATAATAAAAAGGGAATTTGTTTAGAGTGGAATATAAATTAGGTTATTCATGAAATTAACATAACATGGACACGAAGCGTGTTCTTCCTGATGAGAAGCAACGAAGAGAACAAACTATTGCCTACGACGTTGAGCAAGCATTTTTCATCTGAAACCTCACCTCAAGTGAGATATCAGACAAACCCAGAATACTGGAAAAAATCAACAAAATGGTAGGTAGGGCCTTAACTTTCAAAATAAATCTATGTCATAAAAAACAAACATGGGGTGACACTTCTGTGTTAAAAGTCAGTAAATTGGTACAACAACAAAATATACCACACAAACCTTAATTATATATTGGATCAGATCAGAGCAGTTATAAAAATATAGTGGAAATAGATAAAATTTGAACATAAATTGACTTCAGATGTTATTTTAATATCATTGTTAATTATCTCAAACACGGTAATGATGTTGCAAATGTGTAATGAATGTCCTTATGCTTAGGAAATGCATGCTGAAGGATGTATAGCTTAAGTCTGATTATGCTTGTAACTTATGCTAAAATAACTACACCTGTATTGGGTTACACACACACATACACATACATGCACACTAATGCATATACATACATATATATATATTTCTATGTTGATTCTATATATTTATATCTATAATATAATGACCTAATAAATTTGAGCATAAACATATATACATCTATCTATAAAGTACCCATCTCTCTCTCTCTCTCTATATATATATATGTACATATATAAACTTTAAATAAGATAGGCAAATAGATTAATCAATCAATAGATGGATAGATGTACATATATTGATGGATCCCAAAGCTTATTTTTTGAACTGCATCTCTGTGTATACCAGCTCTATAGCTGATCTCTTTGTGGATTAAAAAATCATCTGCTTTTAAAGCAAAAGTGAAGAAAAATGGTCAATATGATGGTTATTACCCATTTCCTCCTTCCCTAGCCTAGAGCTATTCTCCAATCTTCTGTGCCTTAACTTGTGCCCTGGGATGCTGACCTCTAGAGATTGTACCATTACCGTCCCTTGCCTTGAAATTTTAAAAAGCTGGTCTGTAGTATAATACCTAGCACAATTACTCTGTATTTTCCAAACATCAGGGTCTAGATTATAATTATAATTGTTTTAGCATTACTATGAAATCTGCTTTGTGCCATGCAGTTGATTAAGTGTTTTGCACATATCTGATTCACGTGGTTCACTAATAGTAGGTACTGATATAACACAAAAGCTAGGTGTGTTCTTCAGCTATAAGTTTTCTGGAGAGCACCTGAGAGTTTTTTGAGAATGAATATACCATCATGATGAAATAAAAAGCATACACATTTTGCTTTTCATTAACTCTAACATAAACATGTATCTGTTATAAAGGATGTAGATTAAGATTCTGAAATAAAGTACTAGCTATCCCTTAACAGAGATTTAGTCTGAAAATTGGTCTTATGTGGCCAAGTTTCTATGTTCATTTGCTCCAGATTCATCTCCTCTCTGTTTTGCACACATTTTATATAGTACAATTCCATCTACACTGGGATTGACTGCATTCTTTAAGGTAAGAATGCTAAAGCTATCTTTATGCTTAGACTTGTTTGAGATTCTCTATAAATTGTCATCATAGTTGAATTTTGTGGCTTTGGTTCTTTTAAAACATGCTTCATAACGTTGGCAGTCTGCTTTACCTAACTGGGGAATGGCTGCTTTTAGCCGTGAATCTTTCCATCTCTAACCTGTGATCAGCAATAAGGATGCTGATGAGAAAATTGTGTTGTGCAGCTCTGAATAATACATCATAGGCTGTGATTGGAATCCCATTGGCTGTTTGACTTGGTCAAGGTATTCGCATAGTATGAGGTTCAGTTTCTTCATCTATAAAGGGGGGAATATAATACCTGCATCATAGTCTTGTTGAGAAGATTAAATAGATAAATAGATGTAAAGAAGGTAGAAGAGTGGTACAGGATAATCACTTAATAATTGTCACCATCATTATTACTAATAGCATTACTATTATCATTTTCATGAGTCAAGTTGGTTTCTGAATGGATTTCAAGGTAAAAATAAATTTTATTGTAGAAATTAATAGACTCAATGACATTGCCACTTCATCAAAAATCTCTTCTCTATGCCCTACTAAAACTATTTAGGATGTTTCCCTACTTAAACATTTTATTCGTAATATCATAATGCCTATATTACCATACAGTGAATATTCTCTTACTAAAAGATGAAGCTCTCTTCTGTAAATATGCAATTATTTAAACATGCACTCTTGTGAAATTGAGACTACTAAACGCATTAAAGTATTGCTCATCAGTATTGAGATAGTTTTAAAAGAATATTTTAATGAGGGCTTCATTAAACATACCATTACTTGTATTTGGAAGAATCTAGTGGAATAGTAATTTCCATGAAAGTAATTTTGAAAAATGATGCTCAAACACTTGCTTTAAACAGTTAAGAATTTACTGTTTTCTTGTACAAAATAACACGCACCCTTGAATTCATTTGCTACATGGAGTGAAGCCATCTAAGCTACTAATTACTGAAAAGGTCAATGCACAATGAATAAATCAACTTCCATCACTGAAAGATGTTTCTCAATCCATTTGTTGATGTTAAAACCTTTTGAGCCATCGAAACATTTTTCAAAATGTTTCTTTTTAATCCATGTGAAAAAATTATATTAATTTCTAGAATGTGATGCCAAAAGTTTACATCTGAATATCAAATAGCTCTGTAATTCCCAGCAGCTGACATTTGTAAGGCTAATCATGTTTGGGAAAAATAAAATCACTAGACAATAGCACACCCTGTTTTGAACGCTGTAACAAACCTAGTGTATTTGACATCAAAGCAGTTTATTTGAATACCATCTGCTCTATATGACAAAAGTGTTTCAATAATATCCACAAAGTAACATATTTCAAAAGGGTTACAGACATTGCTTTAATTGTTTCCACTTTCCCCCTATTTATTAACTCATTTATTTGTTGGTTAAGATCCACTAGATCAATAAATATTTATGTTGGCAAGGGTACCTCACTTCAAATTCTTATGGAATTCAGAATAATTAAATGCTGGTTTCATAAATATATTGAAATGACTACAAGTTCCTCCAAATTCCTGCAGGATAAGAAGTATAACTCTTCACTCAATGGTTTTTATATCTGCCTAAAAATTTAAACTTGGATCCTTTGGTTAGTGTGTGCTATTGTATTAGTTTACATACATGATTGTCAAGTAACTAATACTTTATTTAATAATTATCTGCACAAGTTACAACTTTGGTATCTAATTGTGCTGTTAATTTTTGAGTTCTTGAGTCATTCTTTTGCTTTAAATCTAGCAACTCAATATTAGAATAGAAAAGTAAATGTCAAATTTTAAAATATTATTCAAATTAAATCAAATATTTTATATGAATTGTACCAATTAAAAATGATTACATTTTACAGTTCAAACTCTTTTAAATTTTAACCTTCAATAAAAAGTGACCACACATATTCTGAACTCTTACAATGAACCCCATTGTTATCTGTACCTGGTGTCAATTCCACACACCATCACACCTTTGGTATGAAAAGTAGACATTTATGATATCGTGTTCTTGGAGATGAAGAGGAATATTTTAAATTAGTAACTTTTATTTCAGTATAGAAATTGGCTAACAGCCTCCTATGCAGCCTCTCCCAATTAGTTCTGATAATACATGTGAAGATATTTAAAAGGAAAAAATAAATTGTAATATCAAACATGGTAATCTGACACTAGAACTCATAGGAATTCACCATATTTTTAAATCCCATGAAGTTCAATGAGAAAATCTATGAAGTTTTTATCACTCAATAAAGCGAGATCTGTCTTCAAAACACCTGAAAATAAGTAAAAAGTTATTTTCTACTTCTTTTCTCCCATCTCTTCCCTAGCCTAAATCATTTAAATTGCCCTCCCAGACCTTCTTTTGACATTCATTTCTTTAATGCCAACAGGAGGTGTATTGATAAAGCAGGGATGAGTTTATTGGCCTTACTGCAGTAACAGAGAACATCACCTTGTCAGAATCTTAGTAGAAGAGGAGCATCAAGGTATTATAGTTTTAGGGCTTCCAGGTGTGAATTCAAATAGGTGAAGACAAATCTTTCAGATTAGGGGAGTGAGAATGAAAACATGTAGTTAGTTGCACAACAGTTTTGGATTTGTGGACACAGCCATACTCTTGAAGCAAATCTTGATAAGGAAATTGTCCTTGCTTGAAAATCTGCTTGCCCAGGTGGATATGGTTTTGTCCTGATATAGGCAGCTCTTGCTGCTTCTCAGAGGAAAGAAGTGCCTGTGTAAATTGTTTTATAGAAATTTCTTTGAAGGAAAAAGCCAAGTTAATCATTGGTTTATAGGTTTTGCTTCCGAGACAAGTATTTTCGCAATCTGCTTGCCCAGGTGGATATGGTTTTGTCCTGATATAGGCAGCTCTTGCTGCTTCTCAGAGGAGAGAAGTGCCTGTGTAAATTGTTTTATAGAAATTTCTTGAAGGAAAAAGCCAAGTTAATCATTGGTTTATAGGTTTTGCTTCCGAGACAAGTATTTTCTATAACAAAGAGTAAAGTTGTGTCGACACAAGCGTTCTCATTTCTTGGATCTGACAGTTCAGCTACGAATGTACTTCAAAAAGTTCATGGAAAAATTGAATTAAAAGGTCATATGAATGTTTTCATAAACTGTTTGAAGTACCCTAACATATGAATATACGTGTATTCAGTTCTGACTGTGCTGCTGTTCAAAGGGTCCCTCCTCTGTGTTTCGGACTTTGCTTTCTAACCTCTGTTTTATTCATCAATATTCATGCACTGAAGCTGAAATTCTCAACCCTGTAAATGACAGGAGAGGAAGTTGGCAGTGCTTTCTTCTCTTCTTCTAATAAAACACTATGGGTGGGACAAAAAAAAGGAAGACATTAGCTGAAAATTGAGCTTTGTGTTTTTTTGTGTGTTTCTTTTTAGCCAAATAATTATTTTCATTAAATAATTTGGCAATGGAGATTTAAGAAAAAATGTTCCTGTGAAAGAATAAATGAGTTGCAATAGAGAAATGTTACACTTCTCACTGTGTAAAGAAGATGAAAAAAGATTACCCAAAGCACCATAAATGCAATGAGAAGCCCAAAGCGACTGCACCTCAGCAACTCCTCTGTTAGAAGGGGAAAACTGGGTACAGCCCTGATTCAAAGTTGGCTTCTGTTTTTTATTGTAAAGACAAGGAAGTTTCACAAGAAAAATCAGTTGATTCAATCATTTCAAAAGGGCACAAAGACATGGGCAATGTGACAAAAGTTATCTATGGCTAAGTATAGCTTAAACAATGGAAATAGTAACATCAGTAAAATTAACAATGTGACATTCCAAAGTACAATTTGTGAAAAGCTAAGTTGGTCAAACTGCGATCATTATCTAAAATATAACCTCTCCTCAAATGATTTAAGCAAAAGTTACATTCTTATGATTAAATCTAAGTATAATTATCTCTAAAGCTTCCACCAACAGACAACTTGCTCTTAGCAAACATTTTTTCACATCTTTCCCTTCTGCAATTCTTAAAATCTCTTAACAGGATCACTATGATGACCACCTGTTAGCTCTAAAATCATTAAAGTATACAATCCCATACCTAAGCAGTGACTAGAGTTGATTAGATGGGTTTTGCCATGCTACCCGTGGGCTTTTGTCCCCTGGCTGGAGACCATAGCCTCATACATGCATTACCTAAAAACCCTATTCTAAAAATCAAATGAGAATCAAGATTTCTAACCCTCTACATTTCCCCCCTTTTAATTATTAAAAAAAAGCAGAAGAAATCAAGGAGTTGGGTCAACAGTGGAAGCAAGGGCGTTCTGATGAAGAAGAGAGCATTACTTTGGCTTGACGAGTCCATTGGAATGTAGAACATAACAGTTTAAACACTATAAGAAAACACAAGATACATAAAACACTAATTCCAGCAATAATCCAAATGCTTACGTTTAAACAGGAAAACCAATGGGTAGGATTAAGCCAATAGGCCAAATCATTTAAATGATTAATAGTAATCTTTTGGGCTTCTTCTTGAAGGTGTGTCAGTTGTTGAAGTTTAATTATTAAGTTTTGAATATTTCCATGTAAATCAGAATGAAAAGCTCCATGTGATAATCTTTGTACATCCTTCCATGCAGTGGAGAAATTAAAAGGAATAGAAGTTATACACATGGAGTGATATCCTGCATCACAATTAAGTTGACTTCAAGTCCAAAGAGCTTGTTGGTGTTCACCCATCCAGGTTACAGCTGCCTGTAAGGCATCTAATCTTTGTAAAATTTCTTGTCCAATTTTAGTTTGAGATAGGAACTCAGAAGTTACATTTAGAAAATAATCATTCATTGTCTGTGCTGTTTGAATAGAATGAGTTAAAGCCGTGACCACAGTAGCTGCTGTGGCAGCAACAGCTGTTAAAGCGATTATGGAAGGCTCTGTGAATGCCCAAGAATCTCTTAGTGTGAACTTGCTTTAGAGCAGAGGTGACTTGCTCTAGGGCAGAGTTCCCCATCCATTGTCATGTGAGGTTAACAGGTAAAGCTTCTGCTTTCTGTCATAGTATAAAAACATAAGATGATTAAGAGTAGTAATATTAAAATGAGTAATGCAAGGGTGATGAACTTGCTTTAGAGCAGAGGTGACTTGCTCTAGGGCAGAGTTCCCCATCCATTGTCATGTGAGGTTAACAGGTAAAGCTTCTGCTTTCTGACATAGTATAAAAACATAAGATGATTAAGAGTAGTAATATTAAAATGAGTAATGCAAGGGTGAACCAAGTAAAATTAGCCGGGAGAGTAATATTAATTTCAGAAGTAAAGGAGAAAGAGAAATTTGTAGATATCATAACAAATATGTAAGGACGAGAGGTACAAACCATAACTGAATCAACGTTGTCTTGTGTTACCCATCTTAATTTAGAATTTGTAATTTGTCTAAATATGCGAGGGAAAAATGGGATAGCAAGATGCCAAATTGTCCTTTTAAGAGGTAAAAAGAACTGTATCTTAATCTTAGAATTGGACCAGCCAAACCTGGATTCCAATTATAAGGGGATCCAGAATAATTAAAAGCAAGAGCATTATTCCAAGTAGTGTTGGAATAAAGTACTAATAAATTTTGTGCTCCCCAATTTTCCAATGTCATATTATTAAGTAATGCTTTTTCAGTAAGGTTAATGGAATGGCAAGAGACCCAGTTTAAATCTCTACCATCTTCTATGGAAATCCAGGGATTGGAACAGATAGGAATATTAGGCTTAGGATGATCTTTTCCATTACGAAAAACTCCTGGAACTCTGGCAGTTGAAATAAAAAGTTGATGTTTTAATGTTAAAAGTTGATCTGGATTTTTTATTATATAATTCATATGCCATTGAGGAGAGAAAGAAATACATAAATTATTATTTGTTCAACTGGGTGTAATACAAATGGGTAATCTGTCAGTGAGGAAATACCAATTATAGGCAAGTTTATGCCATCCTGCATTGTATCCTAAATTATAGCAGGATTGTCCACATTGTTCAAGAGGGCCTGAGGGAGGGAGCCAGTTACCTCCAGTGTGAGCAGTATCATTAGATGAAAGAGGAGGCTCATGATCCTCCCAGGTAAGCAGATCAAAAACAAGAAGATTCAGTATGTGTGTCCAATAAACATGAGTACTTACAGTTCAGGAAGAAAAGCATAGAAAAAGTTAACAAGACTAATATTACTTAGATCCTGTTGAATTAATAGTACATGAGAAAGGATGGCCAGAAACAAATTTTCCGGTGTTGGAAGAGTGCCCATTCTTTGAATTGTGGCTTCTGCTTTACTAACGAGACATTTTAATCCTCCCCAGGTCAGTATGGAGTTTGTTGTTGGCATGTTGAAGCCCTAACCCCCAACGTCTTGATATTTGGAGGTGAAAGGAAATTAGGTGCAGATGAGTTCATGAGGCTAGAGCCCTCCTGGTGGGATTACCACCCTTGTAAGAAGAGACACTAGAGAGCTTGCTTCCTATCTTTCTGTCCCCACCATGTGAGGACATAGCCTGCAGGCCAGAAAGAGAGCCTCACTGGGGAAGCAAATTGGCTGGAGTTTGTTGTTGACATTGTCATTACCGGAGGGTTCATGTAGGTTGGAGTGGAGGTTGTTGTTGGCATCGTCATCACTGGTGGGCTGATGTGTACCATTCCTGGTGGGATGAATTGAGGTGTGATGATGGAGCATTGTAACTCTGGGATCGGATTCGATTCTTTGTCTGGTCTGGGGTTCCAAATGATAGGGTTTGGCAGCCTTAGCAGGGATCCACAGTGGGCCTGTGGGTGAGAGAACAGACGCATACCCTCTTCCCCATGTTAATAATTCAACAGGTCCCAACCATTGTGGTCCCGTTGGCAGGTGGCAGTATAAAACCAAGGGTTTAGGTTTCTTTTCAGGAGGGATAAAGTGTCATTCGTGTGGTGATTAAGTTTTGAGAATGCAGTTTCAAAAATTTAGAGTAAACAAAGCCTTAAAGACCTGTTCACAAGGGGCCAGACCTTTCTCCATACTCCCCTTTTTAATTTACTTAATTGAGATTTGAGTAGGCCTTTAGCTGTTTTTACAATTTCCTGGCCAGTGGGGTTATATGGGATTCCTGTAACATGTTTAATATTCCATTTATTACAAAATGATTGAAAGGCTTTAGAAATATATATGGGTCCATTGTCAGTTTTAATTTGAATTGGAGAATGTATATTAAAGTCTTGATGAGCCATGAGAATGTCATCCATGTAATGATAAATCAAGGCATCTAGAAAAGCCATATGAGTAGGGCATAAAGCACGATCTATAAAATCCTACTGTTAATCATACCTTGAGGGAGGACTTTCCATTTATATCTTTGTAAAGGAGCCCCAGCATTAATGCTCAGGAGGGGAAATGCAGATTTTTCCTATCATTTTCATGTAGGAGAATGTTAAAGAAACAATCCTTTAAATCTATAATCTGGGTTTGAGCTTGAGGGGGAGTATAAGCTCCTTCTCCAATTAACATATCTGTACAGCAGTGGCTGGGGCAGGCGGTGGCTGGGAAGTTTGGTCATATCTGAAAACATAACATTCCAATCAAATCCTTGCTAAAATAACCAGTGTTTCCAATTGTGTCCTATTACAAGAAGAACAGATCCTTATTAAACTCATGTGAATAGCTATATTGCCATAAAATGACAATACTCATGAACAACTTTAAAATCCTGGAGGGATCAAGTAGAGAGAAAACTAAATGTTTTCAATTGTTAAAAGGAGCCATCAATGTTTCAAAATAAAGAAATGGTAAAAGCCCATAATTTTTTCAGTTATTTCAGTTTTATGTAATTAATTTTTGTTCTAGTAACAAAGTGGTGCCCTGTGTGAGGAATTTTGACTCCACAGATCAGAGACTGACCTGCCAAAGCCTTGGAAAGGAAAAGGATGTTTGACATTTATATTTACTCATCCCAGTAAGGAAATCACAGGCAGCTTTTGATTAGCGTTACACGCCTGTGGCAATGTCTAGCATGCTTTCACCCAAAGGTTTCTTTTCTCTTATTTTTTATTTATTTATTTATTTTTTTCCTTTTTGTCTTTTTTCGTGACCGGCAACGGGATCGCAACCCTCGGTGTTGCACCCGCACCTCGCTCAGCCAGTGAGCGGCCGGTCTGTATGTGGGATCCGAACCCTCAGCGGGAGTGCCACCGCGCTCAAAAGCGGCGCCCTTCACAGATCAGAGACTGACCTGCCAAAGCCTTGGAAAGGAAAAGGATGTTTGACATTTATATTTACTCATCCCAGTAAGGAAATCACAGGCAGCTTTTGATTAGCGTTACACGCCTGTGGCAATGTCTAGCATGCTTTCACCCAAAGGTTTCTTTTCTCTTATTTTTTATTTATTTATTTATTTTTTTCCTTTTTGTCTTTTTTCGTGACCGGCAACGGGATCGCAACCCTCGGTGTTGCACCCGCACCTCGCTCAGCCAGTGAGCGGCCGGTCTGTATGTGGGATCCGAACCCTCAGCGGGAGTGCCACCGCGCTCAAAGCGGCGCACTGTAGCAGTGCGCCACCAGGCCAGCCCCTCTTTTCTCTTATTTTCACTTCTTCAAATATGGGAAGTTCTTTAACTAAGGAGGAGATTCAATGTAAATTATAACTCCAATGTGTCCTTAAAGCAGCGGGCTGTAAAGTAACAGAACAGCAGCTTGTTGAATTGTTATCCATTATAAGACAGCAATGTCCTTGGTATTCTAGGCAAGGAAGCCTTGATTTAGAAGATTGGAAATGAATTGGTTGTTGGTTAAAAAATGCAATAGATTTTGTCAAGGCTTCTCACTTAACAGTTTGGAATTTATGTCGAATTACTTTAAGACCTATTCAAGACCTTAACAGAAAACAAAGACATTTTTATGTCACTGAAAAAGATGAAACATAATCCTTGCCACCACCTCCTCCTCCATCTGCCCCTGACTTTTCTCCTCCCAGCCATCTCCAACTTCCCCATTCCCCTCCCATTACTAGATCTCATGAGCCTAAAATCCTTGGCCCCTAAAGATGTGTTCTGGGTAACTGAAAGGACTTTAAATTGGATGAACTAAAGTGAAAGCAGTTGATATTTCTTTACAACGCTGTGTTGGGCTCAGAAAGGTATATCCCTGAAAACCTCAAAAGCAAATTATTTTTGCTCTGTCTTTCTGCTGCCTTCCTGTCTCTTGGCCCCAATCTCACCTGAGGCAAGCTATAGAAACTAGAATTCTTCTTCTCCAAGACGAGCCATAGATACACTCTAATCTTGCCCCTGCCTTTCTGTCAGACCATAAAGAAATTCTCTGACCTATGTTGTCTGATTATAGTTCATAAACACCCCATTCCAAGAATACTGCCCCCAAACCTGGAGGAATGGTTTTCTCCACTCAGTCTATTAACAAGTCTTTATTTTTCTTTTTTTTTCACCTACCAACTAGCTCTGAGACAGTTTCTTTGCAACTCTGGTTTTGTCTGAGCATATTTTCTTTTTCTTAACTCCATGTGCTTCTCTTCTATTCCAAAAACTCTGAGGCTTCATGAGAAACACAATGACGGCACACCAACTAGACCTCCTTTTGGGTTTGCTGCCTTTCACGTGAAACCCTAAAAGTCGAATGGCTTTCTCTCTATTTGTTCATTGGCTCAGACCTTAGCTCAGTAACCCATTTGAGAAACAAAAACTAGATTAAAATTGACTGTTTTGTTACCTCACTTTTTCTAAAATGGGGTGAGGCCTCACAGTTAGGTTTAGACATTTTTTAGAAACATAATTTAAATCTGACTGTCCTTTTAAACTAGTGAGTTTTCTATTTTATCTGTCTCCTTATTATATTATAAACAAAACCTATAAAATCCTTATGTTTCTGTCTACGTAAGTGCTAAGCATATGTTATGTCTACATGTTCATGTCTACGTGTGTGTTTGTATTGTCTGCATGGTACCAAATTGGCTTATAAATAATGCATTGAGTAGATAAGTATACTTTTCAAGTTCACGTGACTTTAGTTTTCTAAAATTGTTGATAAAATAGATGTGTTTTCAAAATTTGATTTAAACCTTCTACCTAAATTTGTCTTTTGGTTAGCACATTTTATAGTATGTTTGATACTTGTTTAATTTGTTTAAGGACTAAAAGCTGTAAAAGAACTGGCTGCTGGGCTTCCACCAAAGCCCTGCACAAGTGTTATTATTAGCTTGTTTTTGGTTTTAAGCCTCTAAATTCTGGGCACTATACAGAGGGCTATGATAAGGTCAAAGGACATAATGTGTCCACAGCACATGGGCCATCAGCTGCAGAACAAAACCCAATATGTCTCCTCCTTATCTCAGCTCTACCTTCTGGCCATACTGGGAGAAATAATTTCTTTTAGACATTATCTTTGTGAATGCTGCCCCCTGACCAAAGACTGTTGCCTCATACATGCATTACTTAAAAACCCTATTATAAAAATCAAATGAGAATTAAGATTTCTAACCCTCTACAGAGAAAAATCATGACAGTTGGAGGACAGTAAGCATATCAAGGGGATTTACTTAAAGAAATCTGCCTTCAATTGCACATCAGAAGGTTGGATGACATCACAACCCAAATGTGCAGGTACGAGGATGCAAGGAAACCTCTCATGCTGATGTAAAACACGTAGTTTGTTCTAATGGCCAGTTGGTCATGGATGACTTACAGGAAGTTTAAATGAACAAATTGAGATGTTTATTTTTAATATTGCAGAGAGAGAGTAAAAGAATGCAAGGGGATGTTAATAGAAATTAAAACAAATTTCCAACCAATAATAGATCAATAAATGGGGAAAATGTAAAAATGATTTAGAGATTTGAAACTCTACAGTGAATACTACACAATGAATTAATGAATAAGGTTTATTTAATTTATGCATCAATATAAAACTTTTTTCATATGCATGGAACATGAAATTCAAAGTTAAAGACAATGTTTTGAGAATAAATATCCTTGACTAGTGCATGTGTGTCAATGATTTATTAAGAGGAGAAAAGAAAAAACAAAAAATCTCGTTTAATTTCTGAAAGTGGAATGAGTACACTTATGACTACTAGACAATAACAAAAAAAATTTGCATTTAAATTCACGTATTTAAATCAAACACCTGAAAATTAAAAATCGCTCTCGCAAGAAACTCCTACTTTGAAAATAATTACAATGTAAGCACAACCTATTGAAATATGTGAAATGAGGAAAACTTAGTAGATAAGTCATTCTTCATATTTCAAATAAAGTAAAACATTACAAAAATATTTCACTCTAGATATTAGAAGGAATGTTGAGGCTACTGCTGCCCAAAGGCAAAAACCATTATAATGCTCAACATTTTGTGAATGGTGAACAAAGAAAATGATAAAGATGTAGTGACAGCAATACACATGTTCTCTATGTAAACATTAATGTGTATGCCTAATTTGTGAAGCTGTAACAACAATAGTAATATAAAATACATTTGGGGAAGTTACAGTAAGATAATTTTAATATTCTTGTATTGTTTTAAAAGGGAGTAGAAATAAATTTTAGCCTTTACTAATTTAGGAATGCACAGTAAAATTTCAAGTGTAACCACTTAAAGAATCAATGTAGAATTTATAGATTACAAGCAGCCTCAACATGAAACAAAAGACAAAAAAAAAATAAATTTGATCAATCAAAAAAAGGCAAGAGAGGGGAGAAAAAGAGAAAATACATAAAATAGTAGAAATAAAGATATCAGTAATAGAAATACTTAGAACTATCATTTCTACAAGAAGAAACTGACAAAATTATCTATTATAGTAGATAATTATTTTAAGTTGACAAAAAATACTTAAGGCTAAAAGAGATTTAAACTACACACAAATATTGAATTGAACAAACACATGTAATAGACATGTATACTGCCAATTTAGGGGACTTGAGTTTTTCCTGAGCATGAAACACAATAATAAATGTGCACACAATAGGCCACAAGTAAGTCTTAGCAAATTTTAAGGAATGAATGTCATACAGATAAGTTCTCTGATCAGAATGAAAATAGTCGGGAATCATAACCAAAAGATAAAGTTACAACTGAAAACCAGAGGAAAATTGTATGTTAAAGTATTTCATGGATCGAATAGAAAATAAAGTAGAAATTACAAGGTATTATGCCGTTAACTCTGCACAGATCCAAACAGATACTGGGCTTGAAAGACTCACCTTAAATTCATCCAGCCTACATTCTAAATCCTCACAAGTTTTCTTTCTTAATTTCCCCAATTTGTGCTCGCTTCGGCAGCACATGTACTAAAATTAATTTCCCCAATTTGAGACACTATTAAAATTCTCTAAAGGTAGTGTTCTCCATTACTGCATTAAATCTAATAAACTTACTTTTGCTTGATTAATGTGTTTTTCTGAAGCCTTCTGGGGAGTCAACATTTGACAGAAGGCATTTCATCTGAAATTGCATTAAGGCATCTTAATAGATGAGCATTACCTGAACCCTGGCTTTTTGTGTTTTCAGTGAATTGGGATGAATGATTTTTGCCTGGTTAATATTTTTCTACTTATGCACAAGACAAGGAGCCCATGTCTTTCTTCCAAAAAATAAAATTAACAGGTAATAGCAATACTACATATCAAAACTTCAGTGATGTGGTTAAACATTGTATTATGGAAATTTATAACTTCTGGTACAAAAATTTAAATTTAAATAATAATTCCAGATTAAAAATAATTATGCAATCAAATGTAAAAGTTACAAAAAGATGCAAAAAATACAGAATATGATCAGTGGAAAAATAAAAGTAAATGATAAAGAAGAAAAAAAAGAAGTGAATTAGATATGAAGATATGTTAAAATCAAAAGATGACCCTTTGCAAGCACTACAATATTTTAGAAGTAGAAAATTTTACTTTTTTACAAATTGATAGGTAAGTCACAAATTAAAAATGTGATCAATAAAAAGGAGTTGAAGCCTGGGAGCCTGAATTTGGGGTTTTTCAGAAAGCTTTATTCATTTTTCAATTGCAACCTAAGACATTTTTAAAGTAACAATTGAATTTCTCTACTTAGGAAATGGAGTTAGTTTCTACTGGTAGAAATAAGAGGGTGAGAAAGAATATATTTCTCCCGTTTCCAGTTTTTCTCATTTTGTACTGAAACACAAAATTCATAATGGCAAAGCTTCTATCATGCCTTGTTTATCATTAATCATTACATTTTGTCCTGGTTTCATTAAATCTTTCTCTGGTTTCTGCTGTTAACTCTCTGCTGCTAACATCAAGAATGGAAAGAAACTGGTTACTTGGCACAATTAAGGTAGATTCCAGGTTGAATTTAGTCACCACAGAGGTGAATGTGTGGGAGGTCCATATGAACTTTTGTCTGTCTGTCTGTCTGTGTCTGTCTGTCTATCTATGTATCTATCTATGTATCTATGTATCTATGTATCTATCTATCTACCTACCTACCTACCTACCTACCTACCTACCTACCTACCTACCTACCTAGTCTATCTATGTATCTATCTATGTATCTATGTATCTATCTATCTACCTACCTACCTACCTACCTACCTACCTACCTACATACCTATCATCTATCTACTATCTATCTATTTTTGCTATTAAACCTAAGGGTGTAAACACCACAGGAATGAATGACAAAAGACACTCTTCAGTCCCAGGTAAAGTACCAGTAACAATAAAGCAAATATTCTTAACCTCAATTGACAGGGAATCTGATTTAATTGTTAGCCACATTTGCTACTGATATCAGAGCATTTTACTCTCTTGAGAAAACTCAGCTTTATTCTTCCTTTTCATCTATTGCCACAGGGATCAAAACTTGACCTGGTCTCTGTAGACACCTGTGGTTTGGTACAGGCTAAATTTTTGATTGGTCTGAGCATTTTCTGTACAGGTACAGAAATAGATCCTCAGGTCATCATACAAAAATTCTTTGATTTAAATATTCATTGCCTCCTCCTTCACAAGTATTTAAATAAGACTTAAATTTGTATATTAGTATTGTGGCAAGATTCAGTGTCTTTTTGGTGTGGTGCAAAATTTCACCTAGGCAAAAGGATATAAAAGAAAGGTCTTGATCTTACAGACAGATGCACAGATGTTATACAACGGTCCTTGAAATGATTGCTGCTCTTTATACAGTATGTGAGTATATTTAAAAGCATCTTCCTAGACAGATGTAGCCTTTGAATTTGATATGCACTTCTGAAATTATAAATGATTTAAAGTACTTTTCCTGTATTCTCGGGAAATTTCCAATTTTTTCTACTTTCTGTTGTTCATATTCCTTACTAATTTCTGTATTGGATTTTTTTTGTCATCATTTTCTCTGAAATCTTTGCAAATTAAAGATATATACTCTTTGTCTTACGTTTTTTCACACTTTTTGGCATCTTGTTTCATTTTGTATTAGTTACTGTAATTTTCTCTATATGAAATTTAATTTCCATTGAGACATTATTTTTCCTTTAGTGATTTCATGTCTTCCTGGGAAAGACATTGACATTCTCGAATTATAAGTAAATTTATCCAAGTTATTTCTAGTATTTTGAAGGCTTCATTTTATTTAATTTAAAATATTTGTTATGAACATTATTCTCTGTAAGGCAAACCCATCTTGTCTATATTTGCTAATAAAGAGCTCTATTTTTTTCTATAGCTAGAAACATCAGTTATTGAATACCCACCTTTCTGCATTGATTTAAAATGCTACCTGTAATCTAGAATGTATTTCTGTGACCGATTGTATTTTCCAATGAGAAGCACACCAATGTACATCCCAGTGTCTATGTCCCTCTTTCTATGTGACTTTGACACCCCTCCATTGGGAGATGTGGTCTGCTGGCTCCCCTTGAACCTGTGCAGACCTTTGTAACCAACTTTACTGGTAGACTCTGGCAGGAGTGATGCTATGTGACTTATGAGGGTGGGTCATAGAAGACACCAAACTTTCTCCCTTAGTTCTCTTTCTTTTGGAACTTATGCCTTTGGAGTCCTGAACCTGCAAGTTAAGTCCAGTTACCCTAAAACTACCAGTGAAGAATGGTGGAGGGATTTACAAATAAACTGAAAGAGTACCTGAGGGATCAGGTGTTCCAGTCCCCAGCAGTTTCTTTTTCTAATCTATGGGTCAAACAGATAAGAAGACCTTCAGATGGCCTCAGGCTTCTAGTCTAGAAGAGCTGTCTCTTCTGGACTTGCCCAAATCACAGATTTGTTATTTGAAATTTGGAGGTGCTGTACCGTATGGCAATAAATAGCTGGAAAAATTCCCATACATCTTTCATTTTATTTATTTATTTATTAATATAACTTATTAATCTACATTTTTATTCTTTCATAGTTACCAGTTTTTAAAAATTATTTAACTTAAAAAATATATATATGGTAAAAAAATTCTCCATATTACTCAAAACATCTTTTTTTTTTAATTATTGGTTATGAATATTCGTGAGATACAAAGCTGATTGTCACCCCTTGTGCACAAGATATGAAGGCCAGATCCATACTGGCAGCATGCACATTACCACAAATTGTGTTTGTACCAATATATATATGGTAAAAAAATTCTCCATATTACTCAAAACATCTTTTTTAAAAAAATGTTGGTTATGAATATTCGTGAGATACAAAGCTGATTGTCACCCCTTGTGCCCAAGATATGAAGGCCAGATCCATACTGGCAGCATGCACATTACCACAAATTGTGTTTGTACCCCATGTCCCACCCAATTGTCCCCAACCTCTCCCCCTCCCCCTCACTCCAACTCCACTTTGTAGGCCAAGGTATGCTCTCTCCCTCCGCAAGTCCAACGCACCACTGTGGTCTTTCTGTCCTTCCTTCATTCTCTCTAAGCTCCCACTTATGAATGAGTACATGCAGTATTTATCCTTCTGTGCTTTGCTTGTATTTTTTGTCTTTTCTTGTATTTTTCTTCCATAAAAGCAAATTAATTTGATGTTCGCTAGCAAAACAAAACAAAAAAACACACACTGTTTAGTTAAGTTGTTATCCCACTGAACGTTGAGAACAAGTAAAGTTAATTGTTTAGTATCATTCTATCAGCTCCAAGAACAGGTTATGCTTTAAAATTTTCAACACACTTTTTGATTTAAATGAAAGTTTTAACATTTTATTTATGTAAGTTTTTTCCATATAGACTATTTCCTGGCAATGAGAATACTCAATGAATTTAGCTATTATTATAGGCTTGTGACTTTTTTGTTTGCCTTTCACAAGAAAATATTTTCAATATTATCTTGTGTAAGGCAATATTTCTTTTAGTATTGTGAGATATTTAACTTTATTATATTTTTAAATGGTTCTTTTATTTTTACTATTGAATTTTGCATATTTGTTTTATAACCAGTCACCTCATTACATTATCTTTACACTTATAAGATTTTAGATAATTCTCTCTGGGTTTCTACTTATAAAATCAAGACATATAACACCATAAAATATTTTTTCTTTCATTATCAATTTTGATGGCTTGGTTTATAGCAAGTAAGGTGTTTTTCATATTCTCACTTTAAAAACAGGTATCAAAATTATTTTTACCATAAGGCTGTGTTTTTAGCAACATGCAAGTCCCCCTTAAGAATAGTACTTTGAACATATGGCCACACTGTCTGTGATATCTGTAGTGACAAAGGTTGCTGGGATTTAGAAAAAAAAGTTCTGATTGTCTTCATGTGTATAAAATTGTGTTTGTGTGTGCGTGTGTGTGTGTATGTGCGTGTATGATAGTAGGAGTTGCTACTTTAAACTGATTTTTAAATCTCAACTTTCCTGTACTCTAGCCATGGAATTTGTTTAAGCTGAATGGGAATATTGTGAAGAGATAATATACTTAGCACAGTGCCTGCCGTATAATAAGGAATAAGTAAATATTAGCTATAATTATCACTAAGTGTTTAAAATTTACTTTTATTTTTGAAAAGGATTTATAGTCATATAAGGGTTTTGCTTTTGTTTTTAGTGTTTTTGTTTGGTTTTCTGATTGATCCTTTAATTGTGGTGGACTAAATGCAAAGTAGGATTATTTAGATAATTAAAATTTTTTTTGTCATAGGTGAGTTTACATTCAAAAATTACTTCTGTTTCAAAGATTTGTAAGACCCTAGGTGGTTTTAAAATTTGACACACTAAAGATAATTCTTCCTTAGTAGGTACAAGAAGAATATTTCTTATGAATTATTTATAAAGGGCTGTGGTCTTTTAAATCCGTGTTACTTCTGTGAAATGGTTTGTGAACATTTTCATGTCTGTGAATAAAGCATTTAGTACATTCTGTAGAGTCCTGAAATATATCTTCAAATATTGGTGAACAAATATTTGTTTTGTAGAATAATTCCACTTTGATTGAATTTTATATATCACAAGTGTTCATTTTTGTGGGATAATTGCCAAGGAGTGCAGTTTCTGGGTGGTATGGTGGTTATGGTAGTTGCATGTTTGTTTGCCAAACTGTTTTCTGGAGCAGCTGTACCATTCTACAGTCCCACCAGCAATGTATGTATGACCCAGTTTCTCCACATCATCACTAGCATTTGGTGTTATCACTATTTTTTATTTTGGCAATTCTGATAGGTGTATAGTGATAATTCATTGTTGTTTGAATTTGCATTTTCCTACAGGGTAATGGTTTTCAATATTTTTCAAGTGTTTATATGCCTTTTGTATCTTTTGAGAAATGCCTATTCATGTCTTCCATACATTTCCTAATGGGATTATTTGGTATTTTTACTGTTAAATTTTGACAGCTTTATTTATTTTTTCTATATTCCACACACTAGTCCTTTGTCAAATGCATGGTTTGTAAATATTTTCTCCAGATATATAGGTTGTTTTTAAAATCATCTTCATGGATCAATAGTGATTAGTTTTGATGAGGTCCAATTTATCAGTTGTTTCTTCTATGAACCATGTGTTTTGTGGGGTTTTTTAAAATTAATTAATTTTTTATTAAATTTATTTTTTCTTAATTGACACATAATAATTGTATATATTTATGGACTACAATGTACTATTTGGATACCTGTATACAATGTGCAAGGATCAAATCAGGATAATTGGCCTATCCATCACCTCAAACATTTGTCAGTTCTCTGTGTTGGGAACATTTAAAATTCCCTTTACTAACTAATTGAAAGTATACAATAACTTTTCATTTTGGACTTCTTAAAAAAATCATTTGGGTTTTCTACATTGACGAACATTTTTTTGCAAATAGGGATATTTTATTTCTTCCTTTTTCCTCTGTATTCCTGCTATTTCCTTTTCATGCCATTTTGCTCTGGCTATCACTTCCGGTACTATGTTTAATGAAAGTGTTGATTGAGAGTAGTAAGAACAGATGTTCATCTTTCCCCTTGATCATAGAGGAAAGCATTCACTCTTTAAGTATGAAGTAGCTGTTGGTTTATTTGCAGATGCCCTTTATCATGTGAGGATGTTCCTTCCTATTCCTAGTTTGCTAAGAGTTGCTATCATGAATGAATGTTGAATATTATCAGGTACTTTTTTTGCATCGATTGATATGACTGTGATTTTTTTCCTCTTTATCCTTTTAAAGAACTTGAATTATATTGATTTTCATTTGAACCAGCCTTGTTTCTCTGGAGTAAACTACACTTGTTCATGGTGTATCATTACTTTTTATGCATAGCTGAATGCTATTAGTTAATATTTTAAAATAATTTTTCTACTTATATTCATGAGGGATATTGGTCTATAGTTTTCTTTTTCTTTTTTCTTTTTCTGTGCTGTCCTTGTCTGGATTTTGTATCAGGGTACTGCTAACTTGAATTAGGTAGTTAGATAGTGATATAATGAATTAGGAAGTGTTTCCTTCTCTTCCATTTTTAGAAGAGATTGTGTAGAATTAATGTTAATTCTTGTGTATTTGATAAAATTCTCCAGTGAAACTATCTGGATATTTATTTTAATGACTATTTTAAAATCACATGCTCTATTTCTTTAAAAGTTATAGGGCTATTCAAATGATCTATTTCATATTGGGTGAGGTTTGGTACTTTGTGCTGTCAGAGGACTTGCTCAATTTTTATCAAATTTGTCAAACATATGTGTGTAGACTTGTTCACAGTATTCTTTATAATCATTTTAATGTCTACCAGGCATGTTGTGATTTTCCTATTTTATTCCTGATATTGGTAATGTGTCTTCTCTTTATTTTTTCTTTGTTAGTCTTGAGACAAGTTTGTCAATTTTATAATTTTTTTAAGAAAACTGTTCTTTGTCTCATTGATTTTATTTCTTGTTTTTCTGTCTTCACTTTAATTGACTTATGGTATTCTATTTATTTCCCTCTATTTGCTTTAGGTTTATATTGCTCTTTTTTTCTAATCTCTTGAACCTGAGATTTTAGATTATTGATTTGTGTGTTTTCTTCTTTAAATATTTGAAAATAAACTTTTTATTAGAATGGTTTTAGATTTACAGAAATGTTGCAATGATGGTACAAGAATACCTACTCCCAGTTTCCCTTGTTATTAACACCTTAGACTATAACTCTTGTAGAAAAGAGCAGAACCACTCCCATTATTCCAACAATGGATCAATCTATTCACAAAGGTACAGTCCTCACAATCCAATCACTTCTTCAAGGCTTTCTTTTCAATTTCCATAATAGAATTTTTTAAACCCTCAACAGTTACAGTGCGGATTGAGCTTCAAAAAGTCTGGGGGTGCAGCATTCAACCTGCAGCACTATGGTTGAAGAAAACGTTTCGCCATTTCTTGCAGGGCAGGTCTGCTGGCAGTGAAGTCCTTCAGTTTTGTTTGTCTGAGAAAGATTTTATTTTTCCTTTACTTTTGAATGAAATTTCATGGAGTATAAAAATCTGGTTGTTTTTTCCTTCTTTTAGCGGTTTAAATATTTCAGAAAAGAAAGGTGGGGCTGAAGAAAACAGAACTAAAGAACAAATTGTGGATTGATCATTTCAAAGTTACTTTCCTTGTAAGGTGGGGACAGGTAAAAAGAGCAATAGAAAAATATCTGATTATTTAACATCACTACTTCAGCTTATCCTTTTTATGTAAGGATTAAAACAGAGGGAACTACATTTTCATACCTAGTGAGATTTAAACTGGCCTGTTTGGGAATTTGGCTCAGATCTCTCTCTTTTGATTTCTCAGAAGGTTCTAGACAACAACTTAGTTTAGGTTTGGTGATGTGGAACTTAGTAGAGGTGACTCCATTTTGATTTTTATTCTGTTCTTTTGGAGCCTTGTGCAGAAAATTAGTCTAAAACAATGGCCTCCTATAATTTTTATTTAAAAATTCTCCCTTTTGGTCAAGCTCTTACCTAGGTGAGAGTGTGATCAAAACTTAGGGCATCAGCAGTACCCTCAGTCATCACCATTTTGAGTTCCTGGTCTCAGCATGTCATTCATGCCGTTCATAGGTTAAGGTGTTGTCATTATCACGCATTTCTATGAATTTTTGTGTTCCAGCACGTTTGGCCATAGGCAAGAGACCATCTGACATTCAAGGGATGGCTGCACACAAGCATTTAAATTTTTTGAGAGAATACAGCACACCAGGGAGAATAGTATTATGACTATCAGGAGGATAACATCAAGAGTTTGGAGAATGCTCCTTAGCAAGGGTCCCTGTGTACTGAACCAGTAAAAATTGAATAGGCAGATACAGAGTTTACCCATTTTAACCAAGCAGTTCGTTCACTAATCGTTTTTGTAACTGAGTCTACAATACCCAATGTGTTTATCCATATGCAGCAAGAAGCACTAGGAACTGCACAGACTCCTTCCCGTTCAGTTAATAGGTAATATAGGATCCCATGACTGGGTTGAAGCAGGGAGTGACAATTCGCAAGTTACCCACAGAAGATACTAAATGTGGAATTTTAACTATTGCTTCATTATGCCTAGTGAATGAGGTAAACACAGGAAGGACAAATTAGGAGAAGTAAAAGTCTCATTATGATAAGGAGTCTTGTTCCAGTGATCCTGGTAAAAGCTTTCCACAGCATGAAGTCAGCAACTTCTTATCCCAGTTTACAGTATGAATGTCACTGGTATGGCGTCAGGTGTGTTTGGTGGGCTCTGTGCCCACACATCAGGCATAAGACTTGTCCCTTGACATCTACATTGAGTTGTCCAGCTTTAGTTTATACTTCTTTTTTTTTTTTTTTTTTTTTTTTTTTCCCTTGACTTGGTGTCGCCTGCACCGCGCTCAGCCAGTGAGCACACCGGCCATCCCTATATAGGATCCAAACCCATGGTGAGAGCACCACTGCACTCCCAGCGCCGCACTCTCCTGAGTGAGCCACTGGGTTGGCCCATGGTTTATAATTCTTGAGGAAAAGAGCAGTTCTTGTTTTCAGTTTCAGAGTTGTTACGAGAGCACCACTGCACTCCCAGCGCCGCACTCTCCTGAGTGAGCCACTGGGTCGGCCCATGGTTTATAATTCTTGAGGAAAAGAGCAGTTCTTGTTTTCAGTTTCAGAGTTGTTACCAGATATTAGAGAAAATTAGAAAAATTCAGAATCCAGTCCAGTCTCCAGGTAGATAACGAACACTCAAAAACAGTAAACAGGGCTACAATCTAATAATAGGTGTGCTATAGTTTTCTCTTGGAACAATTTTTCTGTCTTTGTTCACCCCCATTTCTACCAAAAATAAATATGGTAAGACCAACTTACCTGGTTAATTGCATAAGTGAAACAGGAATAAATACATAGGCTCCTTTAAATTTGTTTTGCTGGAAATTTTGACAAGAAATATCAGATTCGACTTTTAAAAAATTCAATGCTAGAATACCAAACCAAGGTAGACATTAGATTTTACCTGCTTGTTTCTGATGTCCTGTGATTCCTGGGCCTGCCAGTAAGTGACAGCTCTTTACTTACTATAAGGTTGGGAGACCTTGAAGGGAGTCATTCTATGCACATTTATAAGTATGACATTCCACTCAAAGCTTTGATAATTTAACCACTGTTTCCAATTGTATCCCGTTAAAAAGAACAGATTCTTAATGAGTGTTTGTAAATAATCATATTGCCACAAAAATAAGAATACTCACGAATAGTTTTTAAATTGTGGAGGGACCAGGTAGACAGGAAAAGCAAATGATTTAATTTTTGTTTACAAAGGTATGCTTTACCAAATTGCTACAAGCTATAGGTAGCTTCAAAAATGTTTCCTTAAGTCTGGGAAACAAAACATTTTCCAGCAATGTTTCAAAATTAGGAAGCCATAAAAACACATAATTCTTCATTAACTCAATCTCATGTAATTAATTGTAATTAATTCTTACTCTGATCTGGGTTACCAGTTTCACGAAACCATTAGTTTCTTCATTAGAGCTTTGGAAATTTGGTCCAACGGTAGGAACTCAAAGTTGTTAGGAAACTGTATTTTTCAGAGTTCTTTTTATTATTGCAATGAACTTCCTCGAATACACAACACTTCTGAATTAAAATTGCTTGCAAAGCACTTTCAGAAAGAGCATCAGAATAAAGCATCAAGATTTAAAATCACTAAGGTTAAAGATCTGATGAGAGTTATGCAATTGGAAAAAAAGTGGTTATTTCTGTGGCATACAACAATTTAAAATAACCAAAATGATGACTGATAGCATTTGTACTGACACATCTGATTTCTAGAAGCTTTATACAATTTTGGAATACATATTAACATATCCATGTAACCAAAGAAGGTCAAACATCATTTCTTGTTCTAACAATGCTTCCTATATAATTTAACCTATCAGTTGGTTGTAGTATCTTTCTCTTATAGATCTTTTGAGAAGTTCTGGGCCCTTTAGAACATCCCAAAGTTTAGTTTGAGGTCAAACACACTTAATTTTTAGAATTTGATTTTGAAAAGTGATATGGATTGAATTGTGTCCCCCAAGTTTTATGTATTAGAAGGCCCACTGTGACTCTAAAAAGGGTGGGAAATCCTATTATGGTAATTGAAAAGTGGGGCGTGATTAGATTCTGAGGACCACATCCTAATATGGATTAATAATTGTGGTCATGGGCTTGGTTCTGAGGGTTTTAAAAGGAGAATATGTGAGAATCTCTGTTTCTGTCATCTCACAGTGTAATATGCTTTAGCACTGAAGCCCCCACCAAGGAAGATCCTCGTCAGATGTCTCTGTTTCTGTTATCTCACAGTGTAATATGCTTTAGCACTGAAGCCCCCACCAAGGAAGATCCTCGTCAGATGTGTTCTCTGGACTTTGGACTTCCCAGCCTTTGAAACTGTAAGCAATAAATTTCATTTTCCTACAAATCATCCAGTTCAGGTATCTTGTTATAAGCAACAGAAATGGACTAATACAAAAAGTTTGTCTAATATCAAAGGTTTAAAACGCCTAATTGAATAAGATCATATATTATTATGAAATAACACCAAAGCAACAAAAGATTTTATAGGCAAAAAGCATAAGGAACCATCTTCATAAAACACAAATCTGTCTCCTAGGCCATTTACCTAAAAAGTAAAGAAATATGTCTCACAAGTTTCTATTAAGAATAGATCAGTGCTTTGAGAAGACCCTGTTGTCTCAACACAAGGGAGCAAACTCTAGCCTGCATCAGTGTACTTTTGATATTAGTGTTCAATTTTTAGGATTAAGAAAACAGAAATAATTCCTTTCTAATTTTAGTCAACTTGATCACACATAAAATTCCTTTTACAGGTATTCTACCTTAGGACAAAGATTTCCTTTCCTTTCCTTCTTATCATTTTGGTTACACAAAGATCTCTATCATAAAAAAGAAAAAAGAAATTATGCTCCTTTCAACTTTTTTTTTTACCAAAGGTACATCCTCATACTTATAACTTTCTTTTTTCCTTCTAATTCCTTCTTAAATTCATATTTAGAAACAATATCTAAATAACCTCTGAACTAGACAAAATTTCTCCCTTTTATCAAAAATATATCCTCATGTCTTTTTCCAATTTCTCAATGAAAATGCATCTTACTTTACTTGTATAATTTGTATGCAGAATTATTTTCCTATTCCTAGTAATTTTAATTACATATAATAATTAGAAATTTTAATTATCAGTAACCTTAAATATGTGAAATCTCAGGAAGTAGTTCATTTTGAATTGCTTGTCACATAGCAAGTTTTTATGAATCTACACTTAATAATTTCTAGAAACATGTACTTCTTCATAGAACAATTTTTTTCATGTTTACTAACAAACCCAGATATAAATAGCTTTTCTATATTGTGTAAGAACTCGTATAACTTCGTATAATGTATGCTATACGAAGTTATGCCATGTGCAGGCTCTATAAATTGCATGCCTCAGGCAGATAGAAAGTCTAGCCAAGTACTGAGGACAAAGAGCAAGATGAACAGGAAAGCAATAACTGTTCATGGGAGGAAAAGGATCGATTTTAGAGTGCAGTATTGTTCTTTTGGATTGTTCTACATAATTGCCATCAAAAATCTGAATTATTTGTAGTAAGATTTTTTTCACTTTTGTAGATATTTGCAGCTTCCAAGGCCATAATTCTTATACATGAAAAAGGCAGACATACTGGAAGACACATTATTTAGATTTTTAGAAATTAGGATCCCATTCTTATGTTGAATCTTGGTTTTCTCAAAGCCAAGATGGCTTTGGTGCTGAGATTTTCTTGACCAACTGAGCCAATGATTTTCCCATTTCTGTCTGACTGAGACACCTGAGGCCTCTCTTACCTAAGCACACGATGTAAAAAGGAACCCACGTACCTGTGAAAGTCCACACCCCCTGCAGTCATAGCCACTTACTATAGCTGCTGTCACAGTTGCCTTTAAAACTGCAGCCCTTTTTGCCAGTGACTCGTCAGCCATGGAGATCTCGAAGGTTATGTGCCCTGCTACAGTGTGAACTAACCTCTGGTAACCCCAAAAACAAAGAGATCAGGGAGGTCAAATGCAAAGAGACTGGAGCTTAGACCTGAGAGGGACCTAGACAGGACTCTCAGGGCTCCATGAGGAAGACAGCAGTTCCCCCCCAGCGGAGGGTTTGTGGTGCACTCCTAGAGACTGGAGCTTAGACCTGAGAGGGACCTAGACAGGATTCTCAGGGCTCCATGAGGAAGACAGCAGTTCCCCCCCAGCGGAGGGTTTGTGGTGCACTCCTTCATTCCTCAAGAGGTCACAGGATCATCAGCAGTCTCTTTCCCACCCCTCATGCTTGCCAAATCTGTGAAAGGACAAAATTACAACAAATTTAAATATCTCAATTGGCTTTACTGTAATTCTTTATTTGGGCAATATGACATTTTTTAAAATAAAATAAGGGTTCCCAGAAAATATTTTTACTGATTTTAGATTATCTTTGCCTATTTTCATGTCTTTTAATTGTTCTGAGGGCCTAATAGTCACCATTTTATGTGTGTTCTACTTACTACTAGATGTAGGTTATTTCCTAAATTGGCATTTTACTATTAGAGATAGTATAATTAATCTAGAGCTGTAAGAAAAAGAGATCTCTTTGTCTCTCTTATACAGAACTCTGTATAGGGGAAAAAGTTCCCTGCTTACTGCTAGGGAGAAAGATGTTTAGAAGAATGTTTTATTTAAACATAGTCATTGTTTTCTGTAATGTAAGATTTAAGTCAATATTGCTAAAGTTCAGAGGTATTCATTTTTTCTGCATCATCTGTGTAAATTCTGATACTATCAGAAGTCAGGTTATCTCCTGTTTCATTCTATTAAATTACCAATTTTCTGTCTGCTTCATGCATATAACTAGAACAGAGATTCGAAAATGGACAGAACTAGATCTGGTTACAATTTAGAAATATTATGATCCATGGAATGTCATTTCTTAATTATCACATTTTTTGTATGGTTATGAATAGTGAATGGTAAAGAGTTTAGATTATTTTATTACCTTCCAATATTGTTTCTGTATTTTGGCAGTCTGAATTTCTTTTAACAAAAGAAAGGCAGTAGAATTTGATTTTTAACTGTTAAAATGACCCTAAGATATGTTGAAAAACCCTTTCTTTTAATTACCATCTTATATTTATTAATATATTTTCATTTTGCAAGGCAATGTAAATTATTCGATTCTGAAAAATAATGGTAATATGTGTTTTAAGTGACAACTCGTAAGCCATATTTACATAGATTTACGAAGATTGTTAAAATGGCAGAGTTGAATGTTCACTGTGACAACATCTATTTTTATTAGCCATACTGTAGCTTGTAAGCATTTGCTTACCCCTGTTCCATGACTAGTTACATGGATGTCACATAAGCAACCCAAAGGTCAAGAGCAACCTACTCAAAATATTCTTATTGATGACTTGCCACTGATTTTGAATGCAAACATTAAAAACACAGGCACTGAGTTGTCAACAGTTATGCGTTTTTGATTGATTACTGCATTACAATGCCATTGTATAAGAAATATCTCCAGACAGGTAATTGCCTTGTGAGATGGGCCTAGATTCACAGGTGAATATTGCTTTTTAAAAGGTGGTGTGGTTGTAGTTATTCATGTGCCACAACTGTCATTCTAATAATTTCTGCAAGGATTATTGGCTACTCTAGAGTCTGTAGTATGAATCCTGAAAATTATATTGACAACCACTTATGACTCCCTCCCATGTTAAAATAGAGTTGCTGGACCCTTGAATATTGTGCATTGATTACCGAATTCTTCTCTATTCTCTAAAACCCTCTCTCCCTGTGTTTAATTTGTAGGGCTATTTTCCTTGCTTACAAGTATGGGCTTCATTTCATGCATTTCTTAAAACTAATTGATGGACTGAGTGATCTGCTGCAGTATCTAATTGTTAGATTTCATACACTCGTGAGCTGCGCAGACCTGTTTTCCTGCAGGCTCAATAATATTCTCACCAAATACAACTCTACTCTGACAACAGTGACTGCAAGATTTCATCTAATTCCTTGCTGACTCTTTAAGCCATTTTCTAAAGTTTTCTGCTATTGTTAACATCCCTTTCCAGTTTTATGCTTCCCTGCATCCCTTCTTTAATGATTACCTCTTTTCACGTTTTTAGAAAATCTGCATCATACAACTGGTACTTTACCTTTTTCTCAAATTCTGAATTGCCAACAAAAATCACCCAGTTGTCCCTCTGACATGTAATTCTTAGCAGACCAAAGTCCTAATAATTTTAATTCAAATTTCATGTCTCTTATAAGCTTTGTAAGAAGTGTTTCTATTTCTTTCAACTTCCCATTCCCAACACTTTACACACTTTAATATTCTGTGTAGTATTTTCTGTTTAACGTTTCAAAACACTGACAATGTTTCAACGACTTTTAAAATATTTTTAAAAATTATTTTTAATCCTGTACATTCCAAACTTGCCTAGGCCCTTCACACACAAACTAGAATTATTTCAGCCTTCGATATTCAATATTAGGACAGATTTAATTTTACTGTGGTTTAAAAGTTCAAAATCTCAGCCCTTATAACAATAAGGTCTCATTTCTTGCTCAAGGTGCAGATCCATAGTAGGTTGGCTACAACTCTCCTTCATCTTCTTCATTCTGGGGCCGTCAATATCTACTTTTTTCTCATTCATAAGCTTTTAAAATCCATGTGTATAAATACCCTCTCACTTTCTCCCACCAAACCATGTAGCCATTTATAACTATTCTATCAATGATCCTTTTCCAGCAGATATTCTCTGGTCATCTTTAATGACTTCTTTCCTTCCATTCTTTTAGCAGTTCTGTTATGTGTAATCCTCCCTGATGACATTCATGCTACATCCTGTAGCTGTAATGTGTTTAAGAGTATGTGTGTGTGTAGGTACACGTGTGTGTATTCTATGAATTACAAGAGTAGAGGAATTAGTACACAAATTTAGTTGTTTTCCCTCAGAATCTAATATGAACTTCTGAACAGAGAATTTGAATATGTGCTTTTTGGAATCATTGACAGGAGAGCATTGGATCTCTTTGGGAAGATAATATAATAAGATTCAGTTTCATATATTTACCATAGTCAGTGAGGCTGAGGAAAGTAAAAGGAAATAAGTACAGATGCTTTGACATGATATAGATTGTGCTGCACAACATGTTTATAAGTTACTAACTGTATCTGAACTGTTTTAAGAGTATTTTCTTTCTTAATGTCTTGGTTGTTACAGTAAATATTTGTATTTTGACAGTTTTATTTCCTCAAAGAGAATGTTGCTCTGTTTCATTCTTGAGATCAGTTAAATTATGCTAGCTGTTATATTTACCCATTGGTTCTTAGCTTTTCCTGACTTCCATGATTAAATCATCCTATTCTAAACATAATTGCAGTTTTTCATTTATATGAGTAATTATTTTATCATATTTATTCCTTCTGCTAGACTATAAAAGTTATAATGGTAAAAGTCATATCAATATTTGTCTGTCATGGTATTCAGAGCCTAGCATACGGTAGCTTTATGAAAAATATTTTTGAATAAATGAATCAATAAAAACATTTTTAAACATTATTATTTTGTAGCTACCAATCTTGCAAGGAGCAGACAGTATATCTATATGATCTAGATATATTTGTCTTCTAAGTGAAAGAATATTTCCAATCAGTTTAGAATTAAAATAATTTTCCACTTAAACTTTTAAAATTCTGCCCTTCTTGAAAGATTAATTTTGACCCCAATGCACATTAATAAAAGAACCAGCACATGTATTTATATATAGCCATTGTTACAAAAGCCAAGACCCTTCACATTGCAAGTGCTAGCAAATCAAGCTCAAATAATAGAATGGAATTACTGACACATGAAACCAGGAAGTACAGGGATGGGGTGAACTTTAATACCAACTGTACACAAAGATACAAGCAATGTGAACGTGATGGAAAATTTAATCTCTCTCTCTCTCTTTCTCTCTATCTATCATCTTTCTGATCTCCATTATCTGTTCTTTCTTGTCTCTCTCTCTCTCTGCCTCTCTCTCTGTTTTACTCTCCTAAGGACTGGCTTTATTATCAGAAGGGTTCCTTCAAAGTGATGTAAAAATGGCCACTGGCATTTGCCATCTTACATCTTTCTCATTCAGCAATAGAAGGTCAATAAAGCATCTCGTTCTAAATAGCAGCTGCTAAATTCTGTGGTAAAATTCCCTCTAGTCCATGATGTTGTGTCACATGCCTACCCCTGCTTCAGTCACTGAAGTGACTGGGCTCAGCCCTGGGTCCATGGGGTGAGAACAGCCCTATGTAAACAATGATGCAGAGTGGGAGAAAAGTGGATTCCAAAGTGGTGCTAAGGAGGCAAAACAATAACAGTGCCGCAGATACAGTAAGGGGGGAGGTGGGAGGTGAGGGGTGGCCTCACTCCTGATTCTGAAGCGTGACATGACAGCAGCTTGTCTTTCATTCAGTCAGTGAGGACAATGCCTCATTGAGTGACTCGTTTTACTTTTGTCAGTCTTTGGGGTGTTTTTATTTAAAAATATCTTTGTTTCTTTCTCAGCAGCAGAACTAAGATTCAGCTACACCTTTTCAGCTGGGATTTGGAACATAGTTTTCTGTTCAATACACAATTGAATTATGGCTTTTATCTCTGCTTTTCTATGCACATTTCCCTGAAGTACTTACTTGTACATTTTTCTCACCTAGAGTTGATATCAAACTAAACTACTGATTGGATTTAACATTCAAAAGCCATATTATTCTACCTCCCTCTTATTAAAAAAGAGCATAACTTGGAGCAATGTATATAGTGCATTTATAACTATTGCACTTTGTTGATCATAGATTGACTTCTGTTGATCTACTGGTGCATGTATTAAAAAATAAAACACTGTGAAACACATGCTGTGAGGGAAATACAAAGTAACACATAAAGTCATTTTTATCTCTTTAGGAATGTGATTTAATTAAGAGTATAGTCATGATAGCATTGTCAATAAACAGTGCTGCAAATCCAAACAAGGATGTAATCAGGAAAATACAAACCATGAATCCTGCAGGAATTCAGAGAATTATGAGAGAGGGCTTCCAGGGATTTTTAAATAAGGTAGAACCTTAATGATTGGATTGCATTTTAGAAAGTAGTGAGAAGCAAGAGAAAAATTTCTACAATTCTGCATCTTTCTTATCAAAGTGGAGAATTTCTTGGACAAAGAAATTTATCTTGATGTTAACAGGAAACAGTAGTCTTGTTGACTTTATGTTTTGTTTAGCTGATCTGTTAATGTTGGTGTCGTGAAAATCACCAAATGGGTCTAAGGACCAGAGTTGGGGCGTGACGGCATACAAGCAGTTCAATAAACTACTATCCTCTATATTTTAGACCTATGTAGAGCCAAAACAAACATAATATTATTGAATTTATTCATCTGTATGTACTATACTCAGTTTAGGTTATAATTGGATTATGATGATAATAAAAATAATAGCTAATATTTATTGAATGTTTAATGTTGCAGACATATTTTTAGCCTTTTTATTTCTGTAGTTCATTTAATTGTTGTAATGCAACAATTGCTTTTATTTTAAATATATAAAAATCGTAACAGCTTCATCACACTATTGATTCTAATAAGTGATTGAATTCTATAAAATTTTCATTGTTATTGTATAATTTTGATTATTAAAGTAAATATATCTCCATATCTATTTTTAGTAATTTTTTTCCTTATATTTTAGCTATGGTACAGGAGCTATTCAATCTGAAGAAAAAAAAAAAGAAAAAAATTAGGTCTCTCCTTAAACCTTGATTTTGAAAGTTAGAGTATTTTTTGTTTCTTTGTTGATGTGGTGCAAACAATAAACTGCTAAATGCATGATTTAATTTTCAAAATCTATTATTTCACAAAAGGAATAGTATCACATTTTAAAGATAATGTATTATAGATATTCCTATAATCAAATGTGATTTTGTAATATTACATAAAAGCTTACATGAACATTAGAAATTGTTTGTTATAACTTCCTTAAAGATATTGCCATAATATTTATCAAGTAAAATGCAGTGTTTCACTGGTCAATTTACATGTCAAAAATATAACAAACATATTTAACAAAATGCATTAATTTATGATCACTTTTTAATGCTTTGGATTTCATACTTTTTGAATGAAATAACAGCTTTGTATAAATTTTATATTAAAAAGCAAATCAATATAAATAAGTTAAATCATTTATTTATCTAGGGAATGTGTATTTTTGTTATATAGGTAGAAAATTTTTTGTATCTTAGCCTCCAATTAATTAATCATAGTTTTCCCTTTGAAAATAGAATTAGTAAATTACATATTGTGTTCATAAGACAAACATAATTTGTAAATGTTTGTATAAATGACTTAACTTCCTAAAAATAATATAAGTGATTTTAATTACCCTATTGATCTTGTCACTTTTTAAGTCTTATATTGTTTGAATTAAATAGCCTCTCTTTGATTAACATTTATCACGTATAAAATGGAATTAGTAAAGACACGTAGCTTCCCCATTGTTTCCTTGAGAATTAAATACGGTTATATATCAGTACACTGAGGAAAATGCTTGATGCATGTATATACTCTATATGCTTAGATGTTAATAATATGTAGTAGTATGTGTAGTAATAATGTGTATTTTAACATACTTGTTAGAGATTGTGATTGGGCTATGAACAATTTTCATAAGGACCTATATTTTCAGATAATGAAAACAAGTCATAACTTCTTTGTATGTCCATAGATGGTTCTTTGATTTGTAAACTAACTAATGACACCGTATGAATCTTGAATCCCAGGGTTTCGTTTGGAAATTTACTGTGAAAATATTGGACAAGCCTCAGACCATTTAGGACATTATAAACAGTGAGATCATAGCTAAAATAGAAATAATATAGCTTATCATCCACTTAAATAGTTTGTTTTGTATATATTTATTAAGTAACATATAATGTCTATTCCTACAAATGATTTTTAAAGATGTTTCTGACATACTACCTCATAAATTTTATGCAGCTTTGTCCATGAATGCCAAAAAATAAAATCTTTAACACAAGTTATCTCTGAATACAATGTTACGAAATGGTTCTTAAAGAAGATAAATTCAGGAAACATGGCTATCAATTAAGATTAAATATGAAAAACTATCTCATCAATGCAATAGCACAGATTATCCTAAAATTGTGTGGTATTTCTAGTGCTATCAGCAATGTGGACAAAACTTGAGAAATAGGTAACTATGATCCTCAGTTTATCCTGGAATAAGTATATTTTCCTTCTTCCCATTTAACTTCCTATTATTCATGAACACCCGACCATATTTATTTTGACCAAGATGGCCTTAACCTTCCTCTTGACTTGACTGAACTGTAGACAGGCTTCTTTTTGACTATACAACCCTGACCTCCCTTTTCTTAGAACATTTACTTTAGAAAACTTGTATCTGCAAATTCTTTCTCTGCTCCTTTGAGATGTAAGTCTTTTTAAAAACCTCTTGCCAGTTTTAAGTCCTGGAGAAATGTCTTTCTCAGTGACCTGGGGTCCAAGCCTTTGAAAAATAATCATCAAAGAAGATAACTCCTCTATCTCCCAGTGTGGGAGGGCAGGTATCTAACTTCAGTGGGCACCTTTTTTCAAGTTGCAAAACTACCTCCTGAGATGGAGATAAGAGAAGGTTTACTTTTCTTTTGGTAAGACCAATTAGGAAATATAGATGACCTAAGATTTTCCTCAACCCAGCTCTTAAAAATTCTCCAGGCCTCTTTTACTGGAAGTTGAGCTGAGACTGAGTTCTGGTCTCTCTCCCCTATTGCAATAGTCTTGAATAAAGTCTTCCTTGCCTGCTGAAATCTGCCTGGTATAACTTTAATGCTGACAATATTCACACATTAAATGAGGGTACTTCAAAAAGTTCACAAAAAAATTCATATTATCTTTAGATCTTATTTTTTCATAAACTTTTTAAACTACCTTCATATATATCTCTCTGTCTCTTTTCTTCTTTCTTCTTGTCTCTGTAGACATCCACATATCTATTTGTATATACACCTCCCTTGGGGCCTACAGAATGGCAGTAATAAAAATATTTGTCATCTTTTAAAATATTTGGTCAATGGGTAATATCAAAAGTCAGAAAGAGATCTATAATTTACGTGCTCAAAGGAAATAATTTTCTGTTTGCTTATTAGTGCTTTCAAATGGTCTTTTTATAAACAAGACAATAGCAGCATAGTTTTTTTTAAAGCATGCTAATTTTAAAAGCGTATAAATTTTCCTTTATGCTCAGTCTTTGTATACATCATTAGTATTTCTATGTAAGTTCTAAAACTAATTTATTTCACTCCATATATATAGTATTGTTATTATATGAACTGGACATTTATATAACCAAAAATTTGTTGTTTGTCTTAAATGTTAGCTCATATTCTAGAAATAATTTTAAACTAATAATATAGATTGAATTGTGTCCCCCAAGTTTTATGTATTAGAAACTTGATCCCACTGTGATTATTGGGAGGATAGGAAATCCTATTATGGCAATTGAAAGCTGGGGCCTTGAAAAGGTGACTGGATTGTGAGGACTATGCCTAGAGGACGGAATGCTCCTAGCAAATGGTAGTCCTAGGTGTGGTTCTGGTGGTTTTAAAAGGACCCAATTGACAAGATTGGCTCTCTTTCTGCTCCAGCATCTGCCATGTGAAATCCCTGAGTCACTGTCACCAGCAACAAGGACTTCACCAGATGTGTTCCCTGGACTTTGAACTTCCCAGCTTCCAAAACTCTAAGCAATAAATATTGTTTCTTTATAAATTACCAAGTTCCAGATATTTTGTTACAGACAACAGAAACAAACTAATACAACTAATATAAAGGTACAATAGCAGTACAAAAAAACACCTGTTACCCAAATACACCACTTTTTACCATTTTGTCCCATAACTGTATTATTTACTTTCCTTATACATATTTTTTTCTCCCAGTTTGTCATTTGTCTTTTGACTTTGTTTATGGTATTTTTGTTTTTGCTAGATAATTAGTGTAAAATATATCAATCATTTTTTTCTGTTTTGTTTTGATTTTATATCATGTTTAGAATGCTTTTTTCACTTTAGCATTTCTGTAAAAGAAGTTACTTATGTTTTCTTTTAGTAGTTGTGCCATGTTTTACACTTATATTATTGATAAATTTGGGGTTCATTTGTGTGTAGGGGGTGAAGAGTTGATCTTATATCTTTTCCCAAATGGCTGTCTTGTTATCCCAGGAGCTTTTAGTAAACAGTTTATCTTTTCCCCAGTATTTTGAAATAATACCACATTCATTATATACTATATTTCTGTGTCCATTTC
>NW_007729118.1:222397-258149 GCF_000696425.1 Galeopterus variegatus
TTTCTTTTAGTAGTTGTGCCATGTTTTACACTTATATTATTGATAAATTTGGGGTTCATTTTTGTGTAGGGGGTGAAGAGTTGATCTTATATCTTTTCCCAAATGGCTGTCTTGTTATCCCAGGAGCTTTTAGTAAATTTCCCCAGTATTTTGAAATAATACCACATTCATTATATACTATATTTCTGTGTCCATTTCTGGAATTTTTCATGTACTGAATTTGTCTGATGTCTCTGTACCTGTACTAAGTAAGCTCTTTCTAAAAGAGGCTTTGAAGAACCTCTTAATATCTGGTAGCGCTAACCATTTTACATACTCATTAGTGCTTTCCTTGGTATTCTTGTGTATTTATTTTTCCATATGAACTTAAGTATAAACTTTTATTGTTCCATCTGATTATTGGTATTTTTCATGGGATCTCATTGAATTTATAAACTAACTTACTGTGATCTGACTTCATATTGATTTTGAGATATATCTTTATTTTTTGAAAGGTAAACTTTATACTAGCTTAAAAATAAGCAGAGAGGCTTTAAGCACAGGATTCAGGATGACAAACAGAAACTAAGCTGTTATCAACTTGTGAAATAAATCCATAAGAACACACAGTAGTCATTAATTATGAAATGGCCATTAAGCAAAGCAGTTCACTATCTTTTCTTAATGCTGAATGAAAGGAAATACCTTCCATTGCTTCATAACCTGATTATGAGAGGAAACTAACTAGAAAAGCTGGCATCTGTTTCAGTATGTTCCTATCTTGGTAAAGGTAGCCTGGACCATGTACTATTTCACAGGTACATGTATACATACCTCTGTGTGTGTGTGTGTGTGTGTGTGCACTAGCTACTGTGCATACAGGATAAATAATGTATGGGATACTTCAAAAAGTTAGTAGAAAGAAATAAAATTAAAAGATAATACAAATATAATACAAATCCTTCCACGAACTTTTTGAAGACCCTTTATATAAAAAGAGAAAAGATAATTTCTTTCAGGCAGACTTTGTTCCAGAAGGTGAGGTATATATTGATCAATTGAGTGTAAAATTGTGACTTTCTTGAGGAAGTGACTCCTGAAGATAGATGTAATAGAAGAGTGGGAGATAAAATGGTTGGCAACAGCAAAAATGAGTGTTACGGTAAGGACTATATGGAAATAGGAAGAATGGTGTCACAGAGAAACAAAAGGGTGTCTGGAGTGCAGTGACCCAACAAAATCATGCTGTGAGATATGGTGAAAAAGTTAGCAGCAGCCGGGCCGCGTAGATCTGTGTATACCACCTTAAAGACTTTCCCGAATAAAGCCATTAAGTGGAATGGGTTCAGGTGAGAAGATTCAAACTCACCCAAGATTTAAATATCAAAATAATTGCTTTGGCTACATTTTAAAGAACTGTTTGGAAAAGGGCAAATTCATATATGGAGAGTGTCATTAGGTGGTTACTACAGATGTCCAGGGAGAGGTGGTATCTTGACATGGAATTATAGTGAAGGAAATGACATGAATTTAAAATAGATACTGCTGTGGTGAATTAAAAATGAGGAGGGATGGCCCTGAGCATAGTCTTATAAAATGAAAGAATTGTTGGACACGTTACTAACACAGGGCACTCTGGGGGAGATCCAGCTTTGGGATAGAGGGAGTAAAGATTGTGGTTATGGACGTTTCGGGGAGGGAGATTTCAAGTTGGGAGTTGAATATATGAGTTTGGAACTCAGAGGTGCTGTCTAGGTTGTTTTTTAAATAGACATCTCATGCTCATGAGATTTATAGACTTGCTTATTTTAGTTATTAATGGAGTGATTCTCTCCACATGCACTCGATCATAAATAATCTCTCTGGAAGTCTGTGTTCTTAGGTCAATTGTGCAAATACGGAACAATCACATGGAGATTTATAGGAGAATGTTTTTTTTCCAGTTAGATTTATCCTGTGGCTTAGAGATTTGAGCAAAAAACAATTCTGTTTAAGAACAAAAACACAGAGGCATAAAACAAGTCTGTTTAGGAATAAGAACAAAATAAAACAAAACAAAAAAAAACCCTTTGTTTTAGAAAAGAACAGGTGCCTGACTGGGTCAGGAGGGTTAGGTGGTATTTAACTTTTGGAAGAACTAGATGCTAGGACTTTGACAAGTCAGTTAACATTGTAGAACCATAGGGCTATTAAATACAGTTTGGGAGATAAGGATTAGGTGAGATACTGTGTGAGACTTTTTCACATTTTAATATGCTAGAAATATATTATGTCTGGTGTTCTTCAGATTTGCCCTCCCCACCCTGCACTCTTTGCCTCCTAATTTTCAACTTGATTTACAGCACAGTTTGGCATGGTACCTTCTATAGCAATCTTCCTTATAAGATTTTCTGTTATTAATTTACATAAAATATAAATTGTTGAGATTGCTTCAGAGCACCAATTTTTCTCCCATGGGTCTGTGAGGAAGTTAGTGTTCTCAAAGGTAAAATTTCCCAAGAGGACCCTGCCTCATTACCATTTTTCAAAAGCTGTTAGAATTTGTTGAACCATAAAATGTTGTTAAAAAAAAAAAGAGGAGACACTATTCTTTTTCTCTGTAGGTGATCATTTGTTTTAAGTCACATGAATTTATTTCTCTTATTATTCATACTGGGTCCCCCAAGCTAAATTAATAAAACATTTAGTAAATTGAAATTTTATTATATTTTCATAAGATTAGGAGCAAAACTGATACCAATGGTACCAAAATATTACAAAACAATACCAACACAAATATATTTTGGAAAAATCTGATTTTTAATAAAGTTTTTTCAATCAGAAATCAGTTTACTTTTTTCCTATGTATTATAGACATTATTTTTGAGTTAAGCATGATCTAGTCTTATGCATATTTCATTATCATCCCCAAATAAATTTTTAAGTAGCATTTGTGTTAATGTAACAAAAATCGAATAAGGAGAAATAAAACACCATAGTATTTAGTTTCTGTACCATGTTTGGTATATACTGTAAGTTGCCCAAGACTATCATTATTTCTATTCATGTCCCATATTTACTAGTTTTTCAGCTTATTACTAGATTGTGCTCTGCTTAGCTTTGTATTCCATGATGCCTTATACACAGAAGGTGCACAATTAGTACTTGTCGATATGAATAAACGATCCTGGGACCAGCCACATATTCTGTCCCTCTTCAGCACTACTGAGCCCTGCTGAAACACTTCACTGCCCACTTTAGGAAATACTTTCTCCTGGAAGATATGACTGTGAACAAACACACGACTTGATCTCAAGACCCACTTCAAGAACTGCCTGTGCCCACCACCAATGCAAAGCTACCACAGCATGCACTCTGTCCCATCCCAAACTGCTATACAGACATCCAGATGCACCTTAAAACCCTACAAATAACCTCCCTGAATTTTCCTCTTTTGAGACACTAAGCTCCAGCAAAGTGGTATTCCTTCTTCCTACCAGAAATCTAGTAAGATTTACTGTTCAAGATGTTTTGCTGTGGGTCTTTTAGAAAGCTGATGGTCAGTCACTTTGCATACTACACTAAGATCAACTAGAAATATCCTCAGCACAGTATCTCAGGCCATTTACTCAAAAACATCTCACTTCTCTGAGGCCAATGGAACTGCTGACCACAATGCTAATATACATGTTTTCAACAGGGGTGGAAATTTACTCTTGGAAAACACTTGATTTGTAACCAACCTCACTGCAGAATCAGCCTAATTTTGCTTTTTTTCTTTCTTTTTTTTTTCTATGCATCACTGTCTTTGGTCCCTGCTTTTGTGAACTCGAAAGAGGAGGCTCATATGGAGGAGTTGAGTGTAGATCCACCAAGTGTCCCTTTGTAGACTTTCCAGAGAACTGGGGACATCAGAAGGTGGCATTCGAATCAGCTCTTTACAGGACAAACAGCGTGAGTCACCTTTTCAATACAAGTAAAAGGGGTTTCCTCAGTCTTAGTGTCGCTGAGAACTGCTTTATTTAGTTTTATCTGCCTACAGGACATGTTCTGTCTCCATTTGATGGCGACTGGTCTTTGGTCCTGTTCTGGAGATATGTGGCTTACACAAGTGTCATTCTCACCAGCAGTTGCTATTTTCATGGTTGTTCAGTGTTTGGTCCTATAGTTCAGACACCTGGTCACTTCATCTTTTGACACATGTGCATAATGCCAGTAAGGGCAATAAGAAATTGCACTGATACTTAGGGGAAACTTGACATGGATAACATTATTCATTTCAGAAGCACATAAGAGAGAAATCACTATATTTAATGTAAGTGAACTCTCCCTTTAATTCTTCCCTTTTTTTCTTCCTTTTTATTTTTTCCGTCTTTGGAGAAATGTTAAAGATTGTGATCTGTAGAAATGGCTTAGGCCATTTAGGCATAAAAAGAAAAGATAGAAATTTAAAGCTTAAATTCAAAAGTTTTTGAACATTTTTTTTGATTTGTGAACACGTAAGTTTATTTATATATAAAATATTTATCTATATTGTTAAAAAGGAGAATATTCGGGCAGAGAAAAGTGGTTTGACTTTGATGTAAAAACAACTTTATGCTTTTTTTTTTTCCAGTTTATCATCATGCAACAGTAATGTTAGCCCAATATAAAAGACCATCATTTGGTTTCCTATGATTTTTAAGCTTCTTAAAATTTTTGCTTTATTTCTATGGGTCTAATAAGTTGTTATTTCCACAAATTTTTCAAGATTACAAGAATTTGAAAATGTGCTTAACTAAGACAAACTGTAAAATTAGATATCTTTTAAAGGGTTTGATCTTATACATTTTTATAATCCTTCACATAAAGATAAAAACATGCATTAGATTAAATTATGATTTCTAGACCTTTATTCAACTTTAAGACTATAAAATAATGTTAAATTATGATAATTTTAAAAATTAGATAGTTAGACAAATTTTAACAAAATACAAACATTCGTGATTAAACATAATTTTAATACCTTTGCTTCATATTTTTATGCATAAAATGGTTATAGATAAACATGGTGTATAAGAATCTTTAAATGGTATGCTGTGCTCAAACACAGATATACATGTGCATTTATTTATTACTTCAGATTTTGTTAAAGTGATATAAAATGTATGCTCATGGAAAAAAAAATTTCCAGACAATGTTTGTTGCCTGTTTTAAAATTTTTATTTGAGTCCATAAAAATAAAAGATTTGTATTTTGGTAAAGTTGGTAAAATATAAATGATTGAAAGAATATTAGGTACAACAGTTACAGAACTATGAATATGTGTACAGAAAATCAATATGGTTGGTTTTTTAAGGAAATTGTTACAAGTTATTAAAGTGGTAAATTCAGTGAGACTCATTATTTAATATGCTAAGACAGTCAATATTTTAGCTAAAACTCGAAGTTAAATTATCTAATTGAATTATTATACTTATGTATATCTAAATACCTACATAAAAGTATATAAAGATTAAATTAAAATAATCAGCTGCATGCCTGAAGAAAATCTTGCTCCTGGAATGTAAAACTGTGAACCAATTAAAACAACTTAAGTAAACTAAGTTTGTTCACCAATATTTTCTTCAAGACACCATTCTGTGCCTTCCAATTTGAAGCTAGGATGGGATAAACTCTACCCAGAGACCCCTACCCTGCATGTCCATCTCAGAATCTCCCAGACTAGGCCATTAAAGTCTATGAATACTTTCCCCAAAATTTCTCGTATAAAGAAATTACTAAGATTCTACCAAGGTGACGTTTTTCTATATTGCAGGAGTTCTAATAAACTTAGTTTCTTTTGCTCTGCAATTTTGTCTGGTAGTCTTTTGTAGATTCAAAAGTTAGCAGTATTGATAAGAATTAAAACAAGCAAGATTCAATGATACTTATAAATGGGTAATTTTTATGGAATGTATTATGTTAATCAGAATTCTTTAAAAGATCGTGGTATTTTGAAATTTAAGCTTTACCAGATTTTTAACTTCAATAAAATATTTACAATATTTTTAATTTACCATAGAGTCAAACAATTTATGCACCTCCAGAAAATACTTCAGTGAGATGAAAAAAAAAATATTACAGCTTAGGGTTCTGCCTGAAAATATCATTTTAAAAATATAATGTGACTTCTCTGTTATTGACAGATAGATTAGCGGCGAATGTAAGAAATTCTACTTTTTCTTCTTAAAAAGACTGAACTGAAAGCTGGTCACTCAGCAGTACATCTGCCATATGTTGGAGGGTGACAGAATGAGAGCACTTATAGCCCAAATTAAAATGTCTCATGGTAGTCTCCTCAGTGATTCTGAAATGGAAAAAAAAAAAAGGAAAGCCAAGGTCAGAAAAACGTCACCGTTTAAACAAGCTGTCAAGTGCCTCCAAGGAAAAGTGTCCAGATGACTTCCATATAAGTAAAGTAAGTCATTTAAGTGAAAGGATATAATTTAAATGTGTCTTCATTAAGTCTATGAGGGATTGAAGGAAAGACATTTTTCTCTATTTCTTCTGGGCAGAATTTATACACACACACACACACACACACACACACACACACACACACACACACTTTTCTCCCTCCGATTCTTTCTACTCCTCCAAACTTCTGGATTGGGATCAAGAAGTTGCCTATATATTATGATTTCAAAAGAATTCATAATTTAGGCTGAGATGTTAGTAGAAGAGAGTCATTCTAGACAGTTGACAAGGTAGATCCCCTCTAGAGATAACTGAAATGAGTAAGTCCAGGGAGTTCTTATTAAAATCAGATCCTTTTATTGATAAACTTGAACATCCCACCTGTTTGCTCATATATGTTTCATATGTCTGCCCACATTTTGATGTTAATAGATGTGTTAATTGTTAATACAAGCTATCGATTCTGAAACATTGCAAGGATTGTGGTCATAAAGTTTTAGTTTTGTTTCAAATATAAGATTCGATAATCTTAAACAGTTGATTGTTTTAAAGTTTACAAGAAAAAAAAAGAAAGTTTTTATAACAATAGAGGCAGTGGTTGATGTAAATGAATCACTTCCTTACAGAAGATATACAAATAGTGCATACCACAGTCCCTGCCCAAGTCACGGACACAGAAATTGACAAGGAGGTGAGGCCCAGTAGTTAGAAACAGGGACAAACACCAACAGATTTTGAAACATATTAACTCCACATCTGCAGAGACACTAAACTGTACCCTTGCAGACAGTTAAAATCTCATACCCAGGCTGTTCTGGCTTAGTGCCTGCACAGAAGTGCCTTAATTGAGTTGCACTGTAAGGCTGTGCCCTTGTCTTTTAACAAAGGTTATCCTAAGAAACAGCAACATGAACAAAATTTCTCTATCTTCAGTGAAATTGCAGATGAAAATTTGCCCGTTATGCTAGTTAATGTCCCTTTTAGGATTTTATACAATAAATTTTCAACTTTAATGCCATGTATATCTACTTGTTGACATATTGGAAATATAGTTTAATACCAGATATATCTGCTTAATAGGTTATACAGACACACATATGACACACACGGACACAGAGTCTAGTTTCTTTCTTTCTTTTTTCTTTTTGTTTTGAATGAAAACCACATAAGCCGTCATAGTTTGGTTTTTATCTCACCATCTTAGAAAAGCAAATTTAAACTGATTTTTTCCCTCTTTGACTCATGACATTATTCTCCTGTTTCTTTAATTAATTTTATGTATTTCTATTTTAATCTTACTCTTGTGTGTTCAGCTTTAACCCAATGTTTTGCTTACGTATTGTAAGCAAATGTAAATATTTTGAAAGCTGCTGGGTAATTAAAGCATTTTCAGAGAATCATGTCAACTCTATAACAGTGGCACATACATGTCACAGATTGACTTCTAGATGAAGAAACTGAGCATGAACAATATTAGTTATCTTGCCCACAGCCTCACAGGCAGCTGATGCTTTTCCTCTCTGTCTGAACAGAGCTGGCAGTCTTCACATTTTTTTTTTTCCTTTTTTTGTCAGCCAGTGAGTGGGAACCGGTCTGTATGTGGGATCCGAACCCTTGGCGGGAGCGCCGCCATGCTCCCAAGCGGCGCACTGTAGCAGTGCACCACCGGGCCGGCCCAGTCTTCACATTTTTGCCACAAATTGTTATACAGGATCACAAGTCAGGAGCCTTACCTTAAATTATAACTCCTATCCTTGTCACAGTGCCTAAAACTCAACTTTGTGTAGTTATATTTATTTGAGTTTGGGAGGCTTTCTCTATCTTATATGTAAAATTCACAATTTGTACATTAAGGAAGTAAAAGCTAAAAGCTTTAGCTGTCAGGGAGGCACTCAGGGAGGAAACAGGTATTGAAAGTTAGATGAATACAAAAAGGCAATTCTCTTAAAATAGTTTACTAATATTTGTCATGCAGTTTTTTTTTTGTTTTTTCCTTTTTGTCTTTTTTCGTGTCCGGCAACGGATCGCAACCCTCAGTGTCGCGCCCGTACCGGACCGGAACCGGCAACGGGATCGCAACCCTCGGTGCTGCACCCGCACCTCGCTCAGCCAGTGAGCAGGAACCAGTCTGTATTTGGGATCCGAACCCTCCGCGGGAGCGCCACCGCGCTCCCAAGCAGTGCACTGTAGCAGTGCGCCACCGGGCCGACCCTGTTATGCAGTTTTCTGAAAACCACAAAACAAGATCTATATATTCTGAATATTGTTTTTGATATCTATTTTATTATTACAATCATCTCATACTTTCTTTTTAAAACACCTTTTATGAAAATAAGGTAGAAAACACAGTCAGAAGCATCAAGACTGGAAAAGGATCAACTACAAATGAAAAAGAAACCTTTAAAGATTAAAATGCTAATGATATGAAGTGATTCTGGGGCAACATCTTGTAATGTGTGTCATATGACAGCAAACATTTTTATGCAGTTATTAGTGACATTTAGAGAGATTTCTCTCTGATTTTACCTATTCTATACAAAGAAGAGTCAATTAAAAATATGCACTCTACGGGAAAAATAAAGAAGGGGCATTTGCCTTTTGGTTGTAGGCTTTTGTGAAATTTTGTGATACTGCAACATGAAAGAAAGAAACACTGAATTTCATCGTTCATGATTAAAGATGAAAGAACTAAATGCCTGGGAAATGGAAGACAACTGGCATATATGATATAATCACCAAACAAAAGTGAAGTTTGCATTATGTTGGCAGTTGCCAAAGCAATGACAATATTTAAAAAATTGTAAAATTTGAGAAGGTAAAAGAAACATGGACAGAATGGATAATGGAAATATAATATCATAAGTGTTAAATGAAGTCATATTTAGAGCATACCAGAAAAATGAAAACATGTTACCAAATTTAATTATCAGTGAACTGAGAGCTATCTGCTACTACATCATGGAAAAAGTGTATTTTCTACCTAATGCACAGAGCAAACCACTAGATGAGGAGCTGGGCATATGGAAGAGATGTTGCTATAAAATTCAGGTCAATAAAATTGGAGAAAAATAAGCCAGGCTATTATAAGGAGCCCAAATTCAATTCATATATTTTTAATGCATAGAAAAGAATATGTAAGTTTAAGGATATAAAAATATATTTACGTAGATGAAATTATTCATTTATGATAATCTATTGTTTCTTATACTATCATGTTACTAAGACACAATACGTGGAGAAGTAGGTGTATTAAAAATGGAAGCCAAGTTATAGTTTCAAGATGGGAAAATAGAATTAAAAATGTAAGTTTTCAATAGCTATTTGCATGTGTGTGTATGTGTGTGTGTGTGTTAGTTTTCTATTGCTGTACCACAAATTACCACAAATTAAGTCACCTAAAACAACACATAATCTTAAAGTTTCTATGGATCAATAATCTAGGCATGGCTCAGATAGGTCCACTTCTCTGGATCTCACAAGAATACAGTTCAGGCAGCAGCTGAGCTATGTTCTCATCTGGAGGGTCTACTGGTGAAGAATCTGTTTCCACACTCATTCAGGTTGTTGGCAGGATTCACTTTCTTGCAGCTGAATGACTGAAGACACCAGCTTTTTAACTGACTCTTGGCTGTGCGGACTTTCTCATGTCCTAGAGGCTACCCACACACCTTGCTGCATGGTCTTCTCCATGGGAGTTCACAACATGACTGTCTGCTTCTTCAGGGCCAACAGGAAATTGCTCATTCCAGTGCGCTAAAACAGAGTCTAACATAACCATGGGAGTGAAATCCCATCACTTTTGCCGTATTCTGTTGATTAGAAGGAAGTCACAGGTCCCACACCCACACAGGGAAAGGAATTATTTAAAGATTTAATTCATTGGGATTCATCTTGGGGTGTGTCTGCCATAGTAAAGTGATCACATATGGGCACAGGTAGTTGAAGGAATGTGGCAAAATTAAATGTCAATAAGAGACTAAGAATATACATTTTTTTCTTTTAAGCTGAAATTATTAAATTGGAAAAAAGAAAAGTGAATATAGGTCAAGATTTTTAATATCATTTTCACCCTACATATTTTCCAAGCAGATGGGAAAAGCCTGATTGTGTACAGGCTTCAATGCACCTCTTTACAGAAGCATCTGGAAAGCACTGGCAATTCCAAAATATATACATTTTTGTCTTACACTCTTTGTTATTGGAAATTATCATATAATTGTCTTTAAGTAACTTCTACGTAAAAATGTTTTAGAAAGTTACATCTGTCATAAAATGATGAGAATAAGAAGATATAAAGGAGCCTGCAGATTCTGAGGCACACGAACTAATTTTGCAGCTCCACTAGGTAAACAAAAGGTCAAAAACATATTTACTTTCTTTGATCCATTACACACACACACATTCACACACGATCATATAAAAGTGACTGATAATGAACAATTATTACATATTATGTAATACTGCAAGAATTTCGAGTGGTATGTGTTAATATATTCTTTTACAGGTTGTGAAGCTGTTTCAGAGAGGATAATTTGGCCAAAAATAAGTACCATTGTAGTATATTATTCAAAGAGCTTTGATTTATTAATTCATATAAATCTTTGATTTATTAATTTATATAATCACAACAGCCCTGTGAGGTAAGTACTAGTGTTTTCTTCACTTTACAGATTATAAAAATGAGGCACAGAAGAGATAAGTGACTTCTCCAAGGCCACCCAGCTACACTGTGGCAGAGCTTGGATCGAGCCACAGGTGATCCAGTTCCAGAGTCCACATTCTGAATGACCATGGAGTGCTAATTCCAAGGATCAGAACCAGGATTTGAAGAGAGCTCTTATTACTATACTAGTTTGATGCTCATTTCCCCTAAATTTAAGTATTCATGGTGCTCAACAGAATATCCAGAGTATCCAGAGTATACTGTTAAAATGTATTAAAATTATTCTACAAGTATTTTAACTACACATTCCATGAATTGGGGATTTTTGTCTGTTTTGTTCACTGCTATATCTTTAACACATAGCATAGTCCCTTAAATTTGGTAGGCACTAAATAAATATTTGTAGAATAAATGAATGAATCAAACAATTGTTGGGCTGGATGGGACTGTTCCCATTATCCCTCCATTAGAAGTGAGAAAGAGTCAAAAATGTGAAATTTTGTCCTTTATTTAACTGGGAAGCCAAGGTAACTCTATTATCTGGAAAAAAAGCCTTTTATCCTCTCTTAGTCTTTATCATCTAAACACAAGGGAATCACGATAAGGGATACTTCTCTTTCTCTTTCGATGCCAAGTCCACAATTGCTAATTCCATTCTTACCCAACATTGTTTTAATCTTTCCTGGCACACCATGGAGCAGTTACTTATCTGATTAGTCAGCATTTAATATATCAATCAGATGATATTTTATACTCAGCAGAGCTCAAACCTTAAAGTAGTAATGATCCTGACCACTGACCTTTCCCTAGACATGCAGAACTGACTGTTCTGGCTTGTGGACTTATTCTCTATGTTGTGCCTGAAAGTTGTAAAGAAGGAACATGAACAGATAGATGTGGGGGACAGGGCAACCAAGCTTAGATTTCTAACCAAGGCTATGAGGTCAAATCAGCTTCACCAGACTGTGGTTATTTTTCTCTCCATAGTACCTCCTGTCTTTGTCTTGGGAGCATCATGAGAAGCAGGTGTTTGTCAGAGTAGGATGCAGACACCCCTGACCCCTGCACCATCCAATACGCTCATAAAACCATATCCTGATTACTAACAGGGACCTTTCTGAAATGTCCGAGTTACTAACTATTCCTCTTTCATACAATATGCTCTTAATATATATACTTCTACCCTAAAAGAACTAAAGAGTCTGATACCTTAATAAATCAGGAATGCTTTTTATTTATTTTTTTTCAGAAAGCATAGCAAGTTCAATGTTTGCTTAACAAAAATCAAAAGAACCAGAAAAAAATGTAAGACTTACATATATTAAATTGAAGTTAGTCCTAGATTTTCCTTCAAGTAGTGAATAGTATTGCAATACAGGATGTAAAAGTGGCCCGTGGTGACCTCGAGCAGAAGATAACTTGCAAGATGGCATTTCTAAATGTAAACAACAACACTCTGTCCCTCTCACCCCTTTTACTCTCTACATAGTGGCCTGGGATGTTTATTATGGGATGTGGTGTATCGTGGTGAAGGAGACTTACATGTTTGGGATAGAAAATGCCACGGTGTGCAAAAAGTTTATCACCTAGATAAACGTTTTTGGGAAAAATATTCTTTTCTACATTTCAAGCGAGCTATCAAATAAGCCAGACACTGCAATACTCACCTATGGAATAAACTTACTTAAAATTCAGCATTCCGGATTAGTCTCTATCTTCTCAATTATATGTAGGGCTTCAGGGAAGCAATGGCTGCCGTGGGCAGCTAGTGGGAAGGTGGGGGGGTTGGGACCAGTGATGGAGAGGAATGACACACCTGGGCTGCTTCCAGCAGTAGCTCCCTCTGCAGAGATTCTACTGACTCGTAGCACTTAACACTGTCCTGCAGGTGGGTCTCAGGCTACCTCTGCTTTCTTGTGTACCATCAGTACCTGAAGTGCATTAAAGTGCTCAGGTTTGCAAGGGGCAGTAGGTGAGAAATCTTTAATCCTTTAAAATAAGCTCACGGAAGCCTTCTGTAAAGCTCCCTTCAGTGCACTTTCACCTTCACTTTTCAAGTGCTGCTGCCTTCCTCAGACTCTGAACAACTCAGTCATCACCTGCTTGCTTAATGGGTCCTGCCCCAGGGAGCATTAAAGGGCATATTGAGCATTCTTGAAGTACCAACAAGCAAGGTCGTGGCTCTCAGCATGATGCAACGAGCCAAGAGAGAGACACATTTTCTCCATTTGGATCATTTTCTATTCTCAAATCAAATCATCAGAAATGCAGAAAATATTTAGAAAAGGGTATTGAATTTTGAATTTTCATATAATTGAATGATAGAATCATCTTAAAAGAAAAAATAAATATTTATGGCTTTAAAATACCTGTGACTTTGAAATTTAGATTTACATATTCCTCCTAGAACTGATAAAAATAATTTGGATGCTGAATGTTAAAATAACTGATTCATCAAGGCACTATTTTGTCAAGGTCTAAGGAATTTCATAATGGCCTAGATGCTGACTCTCATTGTTTTTAGCTGTCTTATAAGTGTGGTCATTTAGGAGTTTTCGCCTTTTGTGTGTCTCTGATGATTGTGAATTCACTCACTGAAGGAAGGCAAACCTTCACCTTCATTACTTCTTCAAAAGGTGTTTGTGGATCTAATCACAAAGAACAGACATTCTCTCTGAAATATGTAAAGATGAAAACCCAAATCAGCCTCATTTGTAGCATTGTATTAATAAGATGCATTTTATTTTTTTTCAGTAGAGGAAGAAAATGTCACGGTGGATTGTTGTGATAGAGTTTCCATATGCACGTGTTGAGCCTCAGTTCTCAACAGCATCACCTTGGGCACTTATGGAAAAGTACTGATTCTTTGGCCCCATGCAAAAGTCTTAAATTAAATGAGAATTTTTGGAGAAGGAGTCATAGAGTTTATATTTTTACAAAGCTCTTGGAAGGTAATTCTTGTGAGCAGCTAGGTTTCTAAATCTCTAGCATAAAATATGTAATAACAATCCAAATAAGAAGTCATCTGCTAGTTGATGTGTAGCAGAAAATATCATAATCTTAAGTGAGGAGAAAACAAAATGAATTGCGTTTGCACAGTGATTTACTCAAATACATTCATACACATGGATAAGAATATTTTAACAATATAACGTTGCAAACATAAAAAAATAGCATTTTATTGAGCACCAACTACAAGTAAGTAACTTTGCCATATATTTTTGTATTTTTGAGTATATGAGTACATATTTTTTAAACCTTTTCAGTGAATCAGTTCAGATTAAAAGATATTCTTCAAAACACATGCATGAACACATAACATAATGCTTAATAACCTATATTATACTAGTAACAACCAAAAGAAAGAGAAACCTTAGACTCTTCTCACTTCTACCACAGCCTTTATTTAAAGTGGGGAAGAAAAGAAAGTAGATTTAATTATTTCATTTTTTTAAAATTCAGTCAGTTCACATATTCTTTTACTCATATTTGCATCAAATGAATTAAATTTGTGTTGAAAGCTTTACTCAGTGCCAGAGAGTATTGTGGGCATTGCAGATACAATGGTGAACCCAGTAGAACAAAGCTTACATTCTACAAAAAGTAACAGTAAACAGCAGAAACATCATATGGTAGTGCCTTGAGTTGAATGTCCCCCTAAGACTTAATCCTCACTGTAACTGTTGAGGGTGGGATATCATACTACGGTAAGTGAAAGGTGGGACCTTGAAGAGGTGATTAGATTCTAGGACCATGAATGGATTAGTAATGGTGGTCATGGGCATGGTTCTAAAGGCTTTAAAAATAGTGAATGAGGAGGTTATACTCTCTCACTCTGCGATTTCACAATGTGATACAGCTCCGTCACTGAAGTCACCACCAAAGAAGACCTTCACCCTTGAGTTCCCTGGACTTTGCACTCTCTAGCTTCTGAAAGTGTAAACAGTAAATTTCATTTTTTATAAATCACCTATTTCCATGTCTTGTGTTATAAGCAACAGAAATGGATGAATACAGGTTGTAAGTGGTATGTGGCTGTGCTGTGGCCAGTGTGACTGGGGGGATTCTTCAGACTGGGTGGTCAGGGGAGACTCTTTTAGGAGTTGACATTTTATTAAAATAAAGAATAAAAAAAGAATAAAATGTGAAGAAGGAGGTAGCTCAGGAAATACAAGAGCACGTGAAGCATCAGGCACATCATGACTTGCAGGAGAGAATGAGTTTGCACTGGAGAGGAACAGAGAGCTTGCATGGCTGGAATTCACAGGGCTGTGGTGAGGACGCACAGCAGAGGGATGGACTTGGGCTGCACGGACAGGCCCAGAGGCGGTCAGGATTGAACTTGCAGTATGACGGGAGGTCATGGGGGGTTTTAAGAGGGCAATATGTGGTTAGATTTACAGCCTAAAAACAATCTCTCTGACTGCTTTATGATCTATATAGAGACAGGAGGAAAACTGAAGGAGAGCCATTATCAAAATATTGCACTTGCCTGGTAGAGATAATTTTGAGTGGGGAGGTGGCAGTGAGGTGGGTTGTCAAGGACTGATCTGTGACATGTTTTGGAGGTCAGGTGACAGAATTGAATGATAGACTAGATAGGAGTGGTGAAGGAATGAGAGAAATAAAATACAACTCTGTGGATACTATATGTATAACGTGTGTATGCATATATGTACACATGGTTTTACAGATATATCTATATAAAACCATCCTCAGTACATGTTGATAGTTTCTCAAGATGACTCCATTGTACTTATTTCTCATGTATGATATGTTTATTTAAACAAATAGCTACTTTTTTATATTAAAAGTCATGGTATGCATGTAAGAATTTTATTAAGAAAGTGTAGCCTTCCCGTTTGTTTTCACTAAGTCACTTTCAAGTAATCCTAGTGTAAGACTTTTAGCAAAGTTAAGCTTCTCAAATATATCTGAGACAACTATCATGTGAACGTGTGCCTTTTACATCTTTTTGTCTTTCCATTGATTCAACCATGTTGTAGACCAGTGATAATGTGTGCATGAATGTCTTACAGTTAAAACTGAAATTTAGCTTTGGTCCCTCTAAAATGGAAAATGCCATTGTCTTAAAACATACATTTTCATGTGTGTATGTATGTGTGCATTTTCAAACTTGGTAGGTACTTGGGGGAAAATGAAGGGACCAGCTGGTAATTTACTCTGTAGGCATCATTTATCTCTGTGAGTAATGAGGGCATGTGGTCTAGGGTGTGGGTGGGAATTTTCCACACCAAACAATGCTAATGATAGCTCATCAGGTGGGACAGCTATCCCACTCTAAAGAGAGTTCTGAAACGTTATAGAGTCTAAGTCACATAGCACTTTGCTGAAAGGTTAAAAAGCATATGAAGTGAGAAAAATGTAGCAGCCTTATATTAATCGAAATGCTTTGTGTTAATATAAGTACTGGGCATTCCCAACAGATATTTTAAGTGACTATTATGCACAACTGCTTTTAGTTAAATCAGCTCTACTTCACTAAAAATGTGAAGAGATTGTTAATTTAGTAGTATTTCTTGTTCTTAAATTATGTTTTAGCATATAGGAAAAGATATTTCAGAAATAGTCGTGTAACTGGGACAGTTGAAAACATGCATATGTTTTGATACCATAATTGTAAACATTTCTACTATGCTTGTCACAAAAACTGAATATCATAGTATTTACAGATAATTATTATGCCTATGTGGAAATACCAGTAGAATAATTTTAACACATTTTAACCTACATTTAAAAAATTTTTTTAGACTTCATGTAATGATTATCTAAAATCATGTACATATTTATATCACAAAGGGAAAAAGATAAATCTCTTTCCGATCTATAAGAAAATACGTGTAGATCCCATGGGTATGGGTTGGGTGAGACTGACATCTTTTTGTGGTACAAAGCATGCAAAATTTAAGGTTTAACAAAATAGGGTTTTGAGTTCTTGCTGTTAGTGGTTCTTGTATACAGTAGGTACAAAAAAGTATGAAAAGTTATTAATGAAGTTTATTGAGGTTCAACCTAAATGCTGAGGTAATGAGTAGAAAACATACAATTCTGAAGAAAAAGAGAAAGGTTGCCTCTGAGGGATAAGCATATTCATTTTATTTTTATTTATTCATTTTTAATTGACAAATAACATTGTATGTATTTAAGGGATACAGTGTGATGTTATAATGTATGTATACACTGTGAAATGATTAAATAAAACTAATTAATGTGTTCATCATCTCACATACTTATTATTTTTTGGCGTTGAGAACATTTAGTATCTACTCTCATGGCAATTTTTAAATACACCATACATTATTATTAACTATAGTCACAATCCTATACAATAGACCTCCAGAACTTATCCCACCTAATTGAACCTTTGTACACTTTGACCAGTATATCCCCATCCCCTTCCTATCCCCTGGCCCCTGATAACACCATTCTACTCTTCGCTTATATGAGTTCAACTTTTTTATATTTTACATATGTGAGATCATGCAGTATTTACCTTTCTGTACCTAGCTTATTTCACTTAGCATAAGGTCCTCCAGGTTCATTTATGCTTCTCCGAATGACAGGGTTCCTTTCTTTTTAAGGCTGAATAGTATTTTATTGTGTGTATACATATCATATTTTCTTTATCCACTCATCTGTTAATGGAACCAACTTAGGAACCAACCTGCAGAGTTTCTTTTTAAGGTTGAATAGTATTTTATTGTGTGTATATATATCATATTTTCTTTATCCACTCATCTGTTAATGGAACCAACTTAGGAACCAACCTGCAGAATGGAAGAATATATTTGTAAAGCATATGTGTGATAAAGTGTTAATATCCAAAATATATGAGAAACTAAAACAATTCAATAGCAAGAAAACAGAAAAAAACAATTAAAAAGTGAGCAAAGGACCTGAATAGACATTTCTTAAAAGATGACATACAAATAGCCAGTGGGTATATGAAAAACTGCTCTATCTCACTAATCATTAGGGGAATGAAATTAAAACCACAATGAGATATCGCTATATACCTGTTAGAATGGTATTTATCAAAAAGATAAAAAATAACAAGTGTTGTTGAGGATGTAGAGAAAAGGGAACTCTTGCACAGTGTTGGTGAGAATGCAAATTAGTACAGTGTGAAAGTTCCTCAAAAAATCAAAAAACAAAACTACCTTATGATTCAGCAACCCCACTACTGGACATTTATCCAAAAGAAATGAAATCAGCATGCAAAGACATATTATTTTAGAGTTGTATAATTTATCTAAAGAAAATGCCTTACTAAGTTTTTTCATTTGAGAAGATGAAGCCCTTTATGGGCATAGTTAGATTTCATTTTTCTTTAATGTCATAATTTACTGTTATAGAACATAAGACTGTATGTGCACACCTGGATTTTAAGGTATTCTAGAAGGGGGAGCTGAAGGGACTGAAATTAAAGAAGGGAATCTGATATAGGAAGAGAGACCTTGTTGATTGCGGCAGCTGGGTGTCCTGAAGACAATCTAGGCAAAAACATTGACACATCATTATCACCCCAAATCCAGACATTACACTAGGGTTCAGTCTTGGTGTTCGTTCTCTGGGTTTTGCCAAATGTATAATGACATGTATCAATCATGATAGCATTATACAGAGTAATTCGACTGCCCTAAAAATCCTTTGTGCTCCATCTATTTATCTCTTCCTCCTCAAGCCCTTAGTAACTGCTGATCTTTTTACTGTTTCCATAGTTTTGCCTTTTCCAAAATGTCATGTAACTGGAATTATACAGTAAATAGCCTCTTTAGACTGGCTTCTTTTGCTCAGTAATATGTATTTAAATTTCCTCCATGTTCTACCATGGCTTGATATCTCATTTCCTTTTACCTCTAAATAATATTCCTTTGTCTGGATATACAAACTTTTATTTATTCATTCACCTATTGAAGGACATTAGGTTGCTTCCAACTTTTGGCAATTAAAAATAAAGGTGCTTTAAACATTTATGTGCAGGTTGTCAGGTTGGCATAAGTTTTCATTTAGGTAAATACAAAAGAGTGCAATTGCTATATTATATGGTAAGAGTATGTTTAGTTTTATAAGAAACTGCCAAACTGCCTTCCAAGGTGTCTGTACCATGTTGCATTTTCACCAGCAATGCAGCATTCAATTTTAACTTTCTTTCTTCTCCTGGATTGTATTGTAAAACAACGGCTATTAATTTAACCATCAGGAAACATCTGCTCCTTACTGTGGCCTTGTGTTAGCACTGGTATTGGGGAATGCAGGAAGGCAGGGTTAGCCTGGATCAAAGTGGTGCAGAAAGCAGATGGCTTCAATGAGAGACAAAAATAATATGGAAGAAGTGGCTCACTGGGAGCAAGAAATACGAGCTGGCGGGAGACAAGTGGAACATAGACACTTGGAAATCCTCCATGATCCTGCAGGTGAAGATGATCCTCACATTCCCATGTTGTGCTGGATATGAACGCAAACAATTTTAGTTGAATTTTAAAGAAAATATGGAAAGGCCTATTATGAACATTCAGATCTAAAAAGAATATTCTTGCTTCATCTTTCTTACATGGTAGTATTTTAGGGGGTATACAGAAGACTCCATCCACAAGGAGAGGTGAGGTGTACAACAGTAAGACCATGGCCATCTTGTGTTCAGTGTTTTAGATTAACAATTCCCAAGTCTCTTGGAAGGAGAAACATTTTAGACTCAGAAAACATATTGACAGAACACTAAGTTGAACACAGAAGACAGAGAACTTACTCAGAATAAGGTAGACAGTGAAATGTTTTCTCAACCAAGATTTTGTCTAAGCCTTAGAATATCTCTATAGGTTCCTTGATATATCATGACTTGGGGAAAAATGTGTTTGGAACTTCGGGTGCTATGTGATGCTAGTGCTCACAGAGAGGTAGAATGAATAGGCAATTTTCTAGAGGTTTTCCAGCCCTGTGAGCTGCTGTGCAGGAGGACTGCGATCATTTGGTTGAGTCCATTCTCTGTGTTTCACATGAGACAGTGGTGTGCAGATCATTGCTGAGTATGAGTGTTATATGGAGGGCAGAATGTTAGGCCGATGAAGTTTACTTCTTCCCGCATTACCATTCTCAACCTCCCCTTTAAGTACCACTGACTAACTTATGGGAGAAAATAAACTCTCGTTATAAGAGAAAATTAGAGCTATGTCTTCATCTCCCCCCAAAAACATCTTTTAGGTGCCATGAAGCAACTTGCAGCCATGCTTTTTTATTGCTGCTGTTGTTTTGCAAAACATGAATTATGTGGGTCAGAGGTAAATTGTGTTATAAAGTTTTTGTGTATTTTGCCAGTTTTCTTAGTTGTTTATTACATCCTTTTGTTTTGTGTTTCGTTAGTGTTTGTGTTCTGCAAATTTGCCTGATAATCAAATGTTGCAAGTTCCGAAGTTTAGTTATGAGTAGAAAAGAAAAAACTAAGCTCAACTCTGTCTACTCTCAACTCTGATAAAGTTAATAATAAAGAATTAGACTTCTGAGTCATTTTACTGTACAACAGCATTAGAGGACATTTTTAAAGAATGATTTTTAACATTTTTAAAGAATGATTTTTAAAGTAAAATTTCTTATTGATTGGTGTCACATAAGCTGGTAACTCAAGTTTTCCTAATCCACGTTCAATATCTATGACTATCCATTTACAAATTCAGCAACTACTTCAGTAAAATTGAATGACACTGATCTAAAATTAACAGTCATTTGATAAGTTTTTGAAGAAACAGATTTATAATCTAAAAACAGAGTAAAGACTTTTTTTGTTAAAAAGTCATATTCAGTTGAGAAAATCAGTCATATTGCAAAGTATTTTGGGAGAAAAAAGCAGACAAACCTTTATAAAGAGGGCAGTCCAACTTCAAGTCATATGGGGATCTAAGAACATTTCAATATTCAAAAAGGACAGTGATACCTCCCAGGGTCCAACCATTGATGAGGGGTGGGTACCATCAACACAGATATCAATGAAGTTTCTTGGAGACAGACTGCTCATCCCCAGACATTTGAATTCAATGTTTTCCCCTATTAGACCATGTAACAAACGTCATAAAACCCTGAAGCAAAATAAAAATACAAAAAATACCTGCAGATGAACATGTTTACTTCATACCAGAATTTAATCTACTGAGTAATAAAGCCATGTAAGTAAAAGACATAAGTTATAGCATTGGTTCATTTGCTAATATAGGGCCTTTTGTGTGAAGTGTTATGAGAAGACACTTCTGAAAATGTCTTCTCATGAAATGTAAAAAAGGAGGAAAGAAAGTAGGTGGAATTTGAATACAGGATTGATGGAGAAACAGAACTTTTGTAGGTAGCTGAAAGGGATATTTCAGGCCAAGAGAAATCCAGGTAACCAAGATATTCAAGGCAAGGAAACAGTACTTTGCATTTGGGAAACAGCTGAGAGTTTGGAATGACTATATATTATTAATCGTGTCAAACAATGGAAAATAATAATGATTATATTTTTAAAATAATAATAATAATAATAATGGCCAACATTGATCAAGGTTTTCGTATGTGCCAGGGACTTTAAGCTGCATGTACTAGGTGTAATGTTCAATTTATTCTGTGTAACAAACCTCTATGATATATTATTCTCATTTTACCAAGAAGTACTGAGTAATGAGTAAATGAGGTCATGCCAATAATTGGGTGTCCTTTTCGACAAACATATTGTATTTGTTCAATATTTATTTAGTTGGATCAGAGACAATGCATTATTAATAATAAACACTGTATTTTTCTATGTTTTTGAAATAAGGGCTTATTGTGTGTCATATCCCACGCCTCACAAATGCACCTCTTAAATCAGCATCTTGTATTTTTCCCTTTGCTCATATTCAGTAGAATTTTTCCCTTTGCTTTACTTGCCTGCTAGTAAATATTTAATAGCTGACTCTCTGGAGGGAGAAAAAAAAAAAAAAAAGAAGAAAGAAGAAAAGCTAAGGAAAGAAGAAAAGCTAAGGAAAAAAAAAATCAAACCCTAATCCCTGATGTTTTTTGATTTTTGTTGTGCAAATACTCCAACCATGGGTAAATTCAAACTACCAAGACATGATGTCACTGAATGTAGGGTTGAGAAGTAGATACACTCTACACCAGCAACCAGCTCAGCAACCTGACTGCCCATGTCTCTCTCTTCTTCTCATCATTAAGATTTCAGTTCCTATACTAAAGTGTACTTTTCTCACCTGAGTTTCTTTATATCACGTATCTTTGTAATAATACTTTTCACACTTTGAAATGATTTTGTTTGATTACATACATCGGTTTCTAACTTTTTCTCTCCCCACTAGAATGTGCACTGCAAAAGGAGAGAAGCCTTTTTTATTTTCTCATAACTGTACTCCAAGTGCATATTAGCATATGGTATATACTCAACATATATATATATATGAGTATATATATATAGGGATCCGAACCTGTGGCCTTGGTGTTATCAGCACAAATATATATATATATATATACAGTTGAAGAATAAGACTCTGGGAAAAGCAAATATGAGAAGCATTTCCTCTGACCATTTATATTCCTAATTCAGTGGATTGTAACATTAATGAGCAGAAGTGAAATATGATATAATCTGGGGACCTACAACATCTTTATAAAGTTGAGTTTCTTAGTGACATCACCAGGATAGTGAAATAGATGATCGCTGGCATTTCTTCCCCTACAAGGGATCAACTTACAACTACTGAAACACAAAAACTACCAATCTGAAACCGCTGAAACCTGGGGAGAAGAGGAGAGACCCACTGAGTCTGTGAAGGTGTGAAAAGCCGAAGTGAGTGGGAGGAGGGACCGCTCCAATCAGTCCCAAGCATCAGCCACTCCCTGGGCCAGCATGGCACAGTGCATGGAGCAGCTATCAGCATAGAGCAACAACCTGGAGATGGCAAAGCCACTGCAGTGTCCTTTCCCTAAGGCTATTTGGAGTCTGCAGGAGAGAAGTGTGCTGTGACCACTGGCAAAAACAAAAACAAAAACCCAAAACTTTGAAGCACCCTATCCCATTTTCCAAACCAGCAGAACTACTTGCAAGCCTCCCCTGTCCCTGCAGGGGAGGGAGGGGCTCCAGCCAGTGGGAGAGGGAAACCACTTTGGAGAGCCCCATCCCCCACCTTCAGGACCAGCGTAGCATGGCACACTGAGAGGATATTTAAAGGTGCAAGGTAATGTAATAAAAATGAATTATTTTCTATATCCTCTTGAATTAGTATTAATTTTTTATTGAAGCATAATTGATTATACATATTTTGGGAGTACAACATTGACTACCATCACTTGTGTACCACATATGTTGATCAAATCAACACTATTAGCATATTCATTATTACAAATTGTACTTATTTGTGGTCCTTATTACAATCTCTCCCCATCTCCCACTCCCCCCTCTCTTTAATAACCGTAGATTTGTTCTCACCTTCTGAAAGATTAATGATTTCTCTATTGATTTGTTGCTTAGATGATCTGTCCAGTGCTGAGATACAGGTTTTCAGGACCCCTCGGTATTATTGTAGAGCAGATGCTTCTTCTATTTTAGTCTAGAGTGGGGTTTGTGGAGAGAGGTGTCCTCTTTTTATGGTCACTGCTGCTGATTTTTCTTGTTTCAGTACAGTCAAACATCTGGGAGGCCACCTGCATGGTGGCTGTGGCTACTACTGTGAGTTGTAGCTGCTTTTACGGCAGCCGTGGCTATTGTGGTGGCTGTGGTGGGCCACCCGCATGAAAGTGGTGTTTTGGTGTGCTCCTTGCCTCTTCGCAGGCAGAGGGGACAGCCCTTGGCTCCTAAAATTAATATCAATAATGTAGTTACATCATTTTGCTTTACAAATTGATCTTCACATGTTATTAAATGTGAGTATACTCATATACTGCTAAATTTTTAGGGTCAAATACAAATTATTTGGTGACTGCTAATTTATTGGGTGAGCTGTGCCCTTCATTATTTTAGGTAATATAGGAAAACCAGCTCATAAGTTTTTGAGGTATGGCATTAGGTATGTGCTGACTGTCTCCTAACCTCATATTCTTTGGTATATTGTGATTACTGTAGACACAAATATAACCAACTTTAATAGATATCTTTTCTCTCTGCTTTCAATAAAAAAAAGTCCTGGTGTGCTTTTGTATTAATGACAAGATAATTAATGGTACTCTACATATAAGGCAAAAATAAACAGTTTTCAGGGTGACCAAAGTAAACAGTGAAAGGAATAGAAAAAAATGAAATAACAGAACTAAAATGATGAAGAAATACATGTTTGTTTGTTTTTTTTAAATTGCTTGGGCAGGCCCGTGGCTCACTTGGGAGAGTGCGGTGCTGATAACACCAAGGCCACAGGTTCGGATCCCTATATAGTGATGGCCGATTGGCTCACGTGGGAGAACATGGTGCTGACAACACCAGGTCAAGGGTTAAGATCCTCTTACCGGTCATCTTTAAAAAAAAAAAGAAAAATTTTGGGCCGGCCCGGTGGTGCACTGGATAGTGCGCCGCTTGGGAAGTGCGGCGGCGCTCCCGCCCGAGGGTTCGGATCCCACATACAGACCGGTTCCCGCTCACTGGCTGAGCGAGGCGCGGGGGCAACACCAAGGGTTGCGATCCCGTTGCCGGTCCCGGTCCGGTACGGGGGCGACACTGAGGGTTGCGATTCGTTGCCGGACACGGAAAAAGACAAAAAAAAAAGAAAAATTTTAAAAATAAATAATAAAATTTTAAAAATGCTTTAGATATATTTGTTAATACAAAACCCATAATTATGTGTCCTAGATATTTTTTAGTACTATTCTGACTATGGTAAAGTTGTGTTTTTTTGCAGTATGATGTACATATTACACAAATGCAGTGCAGCAATGAATAGCAAAATCACATCACTCTCTTAAGTCACTGCATTTTCAGGGACTTATTTTTAGAAAGGAAAACACAAGGAAGGACTGTTAGTTTTAAATCATATCAAAACTATGCATTGTCTCTTTCAGATGCATTTATCCCATTAATTTCCCTATTTGCATTGCAATTATCCTTCCTTTTTTGTTCCTAGTTTCTAATGTACTAATATTACGAATCTGTGAAAATTTTGCTTAATACCATTTTGTCTGATTATTTCATACAAAACTAAACATTTTCTCCTGGTATTGCTCAAGTTATCATAACAGTGTCATGCTTCCCATTTAGATGGCAACAATTCTTTGTGAAACTCCATTTTTGTGAAGCCCTTTCTGGTTGGAACCACGTTTGCTTTGGTCTTTTTGTCTAAGCAAAACATATTTTTAAACTTTTGCCTCCTTAACCCCATAGTTTGAACAAATCCACATGCTTATTTGTACTGCTAATCCAATATTTCCTCACATCATTGTCGAGTCTATATTTTATTCATAATTTTCACTGTCCCAAATGTCTTAGACCCCATTCTCTAGAAAAGGCTCAATGCCCCAAAATACAAGAGCAGAATCTACTTCATAGAATTTGTAGTTCTCCATGCACAAAAAAAAATAAAATTTTTGTGGATGAGATAACTGTCTGACTTCATGTTTTGACCACCTGTACTAACTCATTCTTTGATTACATTATTCTGTCTCTCTCATCCTCTCTCTCCTGTGCTTTCTAAAAGACTCTATTTAGCCTCTGCTTTGTGAGCAGCTGGAAGCAGAATTCAATTCATTATACGGAGTGCTTTGAATTGTCTCTCTTTGTTTGGATTTTTAAAATGTAATAAAGGGTGTCATGGAGGGAACTTATTTTGGAAATCCTGAACTCATTTGCATCCATATTGTATTTTTGGTCAAGGATTTAGGAAGGTCAAACACCCTCATTTAGATCGTATAATAGACAGAGGTCACTTTTCTCTGCAGACAAAAATCCTTGATGATATTTATTCATGAACCGGGACAATCTCATCAGTAAAATAATTCACTGCCCAAAATATCTTTGCTGAAAAATTCAAATAGCCAGATGGTGGTTGTGCAGTCTTATATTCTTTAAAACATGCTGTAGTCAACAGCTTACAAGTCGGTGAGAGAAAGGGAAGTTGATGTTCAGTGTAAAAATAATATGATCATAACCATATATCTCTTGTATGCAGAGTTACAAGAGCATAAGGTGACAGAAAATAAATAGTACTTTTCTTAGTACAGGATATATTTTGTACTAGAGACAAATATGCTAGACTTTGGCTCTTAATAATTCATTTGTCTAAGAAAGTTCAGGACATCTGATCTCATTAAAAACAAGTATTGTTAAACACATTTTATACAAAAATGTATTATACTTAGACTTATTCTACCATATATGAAGACTCTCCTACATCATAAAATACAATAGTTTATTGACTATCATTTAATATTAAATGCAAATGTATCAGGTCTTTTGTCTTATATTGTTAAGCAAGATTAAATGTTACTTGTTATTTAAAGAACCCCAAACAGCAGTCACCTAGCTCTTGATACAATAATGTATGTGTCCACCTTACACATGGCTTCCCATGATGCCATTTCTGCAGTTTAAATGGAGCAGAGTTGGGGCTTAGGAATATTCAGGCCCTAAAATTGGGACCTATAATGTTCCCAGTTGTAATTATTTGCTAAATACAATTGTCTGCAATAGGCTACACTTCTTTTTTAAAAATTTGAATATAGGGAACAAAGAACTTTAACGTTTGAGAAATATGGTATGTGGGAATCATAATTTCACTTGGATATTTGGTTAGGTAAACCTTTAACTAAAGAAGTAGTCAATAAAAAATCAGTATGTCATCTCAGAGCAAATATATTTTGTTATGGAAACACACACACACATTAAAAGCAATTGTTCATCAAGGTAGAGTAATTCAGGATAAAAATATTCATGTCTATGCTCCCTCATGCCCCTAGACTTTCGTACGTGCTTTTTTCCCCTGGAATTCACTCCTTCTTTACCCTAACCTCCCATCATCCACTCCCACATCTTCTAACTTCACCTCATCCTTCCGTTATCATCTCAAATGTCATTTTCCCTGGGAAGCCTTTGTCACCTCATCCCTTACCACACCAGCTTATATCCCCTGCTTTCATATGAATCTTTCCTATTTAGCTCTTACTACAAATGGAATTCTTAATTATTCATATAATTACTTATTGATTATATTATGTCCTCCATATGGGCAGATACTGTGTCTGTTTTTGATTACTAGAATGTATCTATAGTCTGGCATAAACATAGTTGTCAAAAGAATAAGATTGAATTAAAGAAGACATATCACTTGAGTGGTCACTTTAGTTATTAAATAGATTATATTATGTCCTCCATATGGGCAGATACTGTGTCTGTTTTTGATTACTAGAATGTATCTATAGTCTGGCATAAACATAGTTGTAAAAAGAATAAGATTGAATTAAAGAAGACATATCACTTGAGTGGTCACTTTAGTTATTAAATATAAATAAATTCCTATATAATAAATAAAAGGGAATTAGGGGACTTACCTGCATGACTTTACAAATACTGTCCTTTGTACCCTCTTGGATTACAAAGAATGTGCCTAGGGAAAAAGCTGTTAAACTTACATTGGAACATGGAACCTTCCTGGTAAGAAGTGTGTGAAATCTGTTTTTGATGTCTAGGCGATTTCAGTGGTATAAAATGCCATTAAATAGATACCACAGAAAAAGAAGAGAGCTGGATCAGCTCAATACCCAGAACCTCGCCTTTAGCAGAGTCAGCAACCCCTTGTTACTATAAATATACATATCCTGATATAGAATTCATAGAAAGTATAACTGACCTACACCCATTTATTCAAACAGATAAAATTAATGTTATAATAGAACATTATACATTTAAACATAAAAAAGTGTGAGCCACAATTGAAGGTAAAAGCATACTGTAAATTTTAAAGGCAGTGTTAATGATTCCATGCGAGATGGGAGAGATTCTGAGGTTCTGGTAGTATCCTTGATATAAATGGTTGTGGGAGTCCATCAAGTTACAGGCAAGATAGTTTGTAAAACTGCAAGGGAGTGAAACAGGTCATGATGGTCAAAATAAAGATTGTTATGAATAAAATGTAACCAATAAAGCTACTTTGGATGATTTAATTCTTACTTTATCCCTTCTTCCTTTCTCCTTTCTCTCAACTATTAATCTTCACATTGCTTCGTATTTTGCTACATTTAAATGTTATTTTCCATAGCTCTTCTGACATATGGAATTTGCATTCCCAACTCAGTACCTAGATAGAGAACAGTATATAAGGCACTATTTAGGACTAATATAAAAACGTGAAAGCTCAGAAAATAAACATGAAAAATATGAAAGCTCATTAAAATATAATTCAACATCATTTTAAAAGCATGATGCAGATTAAAACTTATCAAAAATAAAATGTGCTATATATTGTATCAAAATTTCATTCATGTTATTATAATATTGCACAATTACATAGAAAGAAGGAATCCCTGAATAAGGTGCAAAATTAGGATAGGAGAATTTTCATTAATTAATTGTCATTTGCAAAGCTTTTCTTTTAAATGGGTCCTTAGGGGCACATTTTATTTCTTCCCAGACTACAGCTGTATCTAAATACATAAGGAGGAATTATTTAGCTAATGGAAAGAGAACCATAAATGCAAAAGGGATTTAGGAATCTAAAAGAGAGCAGTCCTGAGTGGGTACGATAGGTTATGTCTCTGTTTTAAGAGTTACATGATTCAAAGCACACCACACTAAAACATTCTCTACCAATTTGGCACCTTTTGGGACAAAGAACTGCCTCAAGAACTTGTCTGTAGAAAAGGCAAGGATGCTATTTCAGTAAATTTCAGTAAGAACTAAATAAGTACCTACTATGCATGAAATATTATGCAAGATATAAAGATGAATGAGATATGGTGGAAGAACTTACAGTTTACTCATGGAAAGAACAATACATTGACACATGATTTAAATGCTATAATGTCATGAACCCCAGGGTAGAAGTATTTATAGTTGCTTCAAAAGCTCAATGAAGAGTTTCCTGCACAAAAACTTTAAATAAATACAGTATTATAATTACTCACAACTCTCATCTGACCTCACTCTCTCTCTCTTTGGGTAATGGCATCTACTTCCACAACTTTATTTAGTTTATATCTCCTTCTTAAATCTTCCTTTTCAGCCTAACCAATTTTTATCCATGTGCCTACTCAACTTTTCCAGTTGGATATCTCACAAATACCTCAAACTTTCGCTCTTTCCCAGCTGCATTTCAACACTTGCTCATCAACCAGAATGATCTTTAAAAAAAAAAAAAAATCTCATTTGAATGTCTCTTAAGCATATTGATACATTCTTACAGTCGTCAGCTTAATTCCAACATCTTCTTCCCATTTTCCAAGCCCTCTGTGAATTAGCCACATCTGCATCTTCTTGACAAGAATCACTTCCTTCTGTATGAAGAGTAAGCATGGAGACCTTCTGCTCCAGAGGGAGCACCACCTCTGCCTTCCAAGGCTCGCTGCTATATGAGCATCCTTGAAAAGATAGTCTGGAAAAAATGGTATCCTGTAAGCACAGAGGCATGCAGAAACAGGAGAGTCCCTTGAAGAATTACTCTCAACACACTTCACATCAAGCAATTCTGCCTTTTCTCCTGCCCGCTTATACCACAAAATATTTTTAACTTCCTCATTTTTACCGTACTTATTTTGGGCTCTGAGAGTCAATACCACTATTCCTTCTGACTGGTAATATTTTTCTCTCCTCTCTGATTAATCCCTGTTTATTCTTGGATCTCAGCTTTAAAATCACCTGTTCTAGGGGTGTTTGTCTGATTCGCATCCTCATATCCCAACTCTTCGACTTTCCCTCTCCTAGAACTCAGCGTGCTTGTCATTAATTACATCCTGTATCCAGTCTTACATTCCTGGCTCTCATAAGTTTCACAGGAGTAGGGTCAATGACTCTTTTATTTTCTCATTGTAGCGACGTTTTTGAAACATAATGACTACTTTATATTTTTATGAAGTAAATAAACGGGTCCACCTTGAGATTCATTATGATGAAAACGCAAATTGCAGCTAGATGAAAATCGGTGATGGCAGGTGCAGAGGGTCAAAGAGAATGAAGTAATGCGAATGCTTCTCTGACCTCTCCATTCAAAAGAAACTTTCTCACTGTCCTATTGCCCACTTCTTAACTTTGTTTGTTGTTTTACCACAATTTAATTGTTCGTTTACCAGTTTATTATGAGTCTTTCTCACCAGACCAGTAAGTCCCCCAAGCAGAAACCACACCTGATCTATTCACTTGAATCTCTAGGGCTTAAACTAATGCGGGCCCGTAATTACTACTCAACACACATTCTCTGAGGGACAGTACAACTGGTGGGAAGTAAAAAAGGAAGGAAATAATGAAGGACGGAAAAAAAAAAGAGGGGAGAATGGGGAGGAAGGAAGATGCCAAAAACCACTAATACATATAAGAAGAAAAAAGATTATCTGCTTGAATTTATTTGTCAGGTTAGCTAGGCAGAAAATGGGCATTTGAGGGAAAGGAAAGTAGTGCTGAGGAGGAGCTGTATCTGGAAGGCAATGGTTGTTGGGGACAGGTGAGGGTGGAAGTTAGAGCAGCAGGGACAGGGTTCCAGGGACAGAGCAGAGGGTCTGTAGGACGACCCTCAACTCCCTCAATGTGGACACTGAAAAAAGGGAGCAGAAATGAGGACAAAGAACGATAACTAAACCAATTCTGTAAGTTAAATGAGAGTCAGCTGACCTTAAAATATCCAAATCTTTTGTCTATATTCCAACTGTATCCAACTGTATGTATAAATTTCCCTGCCTTTCTCTTCCTTCTGCCTCTTTGTGTGTGTGTGTGTGTGTGTGTGTGTGTGTGTGTGTGAGAGAGAGAGAGAGAGAGAGATTCAGCTAACATTACTCCAACAGCAAACACTGTTTTCCCCTTACGTTGTTCTTAATTTAAGCTCATTTTAGAGACCCAAATAGAGCATTTAATATTCATGTCTGTATGTAACTATTTGCACTTCACTTAGCTATTTGCCACATTCTCTAGTAAAATAAAGTTGAAGCGTAGTTCATAAATGCATCGAATTTTGTATATTGATTGTATTTGGAATATGATTAGGAAGGAAACCTATATTTAGTTTCTCCCAAGTAAATTACAAAATAAGATACTGAAAAACACCTTAGGCTAAACATAAAATACTTATTTGCGCATTTTACTTACTTCCAGACCCAAATGACCATTTTAAATAATATATTCTTATCTGAATATAACTGAGTTTTATTGCTAAACAAGTAGATTCCTGGTACATCTTACAATTTAATTTGTATAATTCATTGCAGTTATTCCAAATGTCATAATTGGGCAAAAGGATGTCACAATAAAGCTACCATTGCCACCATTTAATCCAAAGCCATTAGAATTATATGAAAATAAAGGTAATAATAGTAGCTAAGCTTTCACTGGTCATAATTAAAAATTAAACAAATGAACAAAAATGAAAACTCTCAGTTTGAATTGTTTTCAGCTCATCATAGAATTGTGGCAATTTCTCACTTTGTCTATTTACAGTTTTCTAAAATGAGCAGTCCTGGTTCTACTTTGGGTCATTTCCAGGGAATTAATGTTCCTCCCAACTATGTTACATGTTTAAACATAATTTTTTATTACAGTTTACTATTCTCCAGTGTTATACTTGAAGTTGATACTCAAAGTTGAATACACCAATTGACTCAACAATTGTAATGATACAAATGTATAATAGCATGCATGCAAAAATGTATGTATTTGGATGGGATGTTCTTTGCAATATTGTTTATAAAACAAAACACTAGTAACTAAGTGCCAGTTTTTAAAGCAGTGCTCACATCAATTTTGTATGTAAACATAGTGAAATAATATGTGGTATAAACTTGTATTTATTAAAATGAAAAGGTATTTAGGATATGCTGTCCAAATATAAAACAGAATATAAAATTGTACTTTTAAATATAGAAATGGAATAAGAACAATTCCCTATAGCTATTATTTCTTTTATTGACACATGATTCAAAACCATAAGAATCATCAAAATATTTTAAAATAATTGTTGCAAATTTATCTGTATGTACAAGTGGAAAAGTCAGAAAGATATACACAAATGTTAGAAATTGTTATTACCAGAAAGCAAAATTATGGTAAGTTCATTTTATTTAGTGTACTCTCCTATATTTTTGAATGCTTCACATTGGGCTTATATTATTTTCCAATGGATTTGATGCCAATAACTCACGTAATTTTATAACCTTTCTGCATTTGTGTTCTTAAATTGTTAGGTTCTCAAATTACAGTAAAAAATTGATATCTTAGTCATTAGAAGAAAGGTAAATGTGTATACTGGAATGGGTGTAGCTGATTGTTATTGCTTACTAACATGTTCTTGGGTACATTTTTCTTTGTTTTTGTTCTAAATATAAAGTCTAATGGTGTTATTTTCTCTGCTGCAATGTGGTTTAAATAGTTTAAGATAAAGTAATAGGTTAAAAAAGTTCTGTATTATCATTAATTTCTTAAGGCTTTATAAAGGTCAACACTTTTATGCACAGCTATTAACTGAGTCACTTATTCAACAATCATTTATTGTCAGGCATTAAGTTAGGACTTGTAAATTCAGATATGATGGATGACAGTTGCTGTCTAAAGGAGGTTGGCATAGGGTGAGAGAGATAGACACATGAACACAGAACAGTTTGATAGTCTGTCTGATAGATCATGACTATTGGTGGAATATGCCCACGAAATGTGTGTGTGTGTTAAAGAGTTGTGCTTGGGAAAGCATTGTTATGCTTTTATTAGAGCACATAATATAAGAAAATTCAAGAAGAAAGTGATATCTAATCACTAAAAAATGAACAGGAAATAAGTATTTAAAAAGAAGAAATATGTCCTCAGCAAAGATCAGGTGGAGGGAAAGTGTAGTAAATAAAGAGATAGTTGAGTTTTGAGAACGGCAAGTTGAGCAACGTGGTGCTTTATAGTAGTTCTTGTTGGGCAGTGGCAAAAGAAGAGATTGGAGTTGTGAACAGAGTTGTGTTCTTGAAAACCATGCTAAGGAGTTTGCATGAGTGACTTTCCCAGGAGACTTTTGAAAGCCCTTAAAAAAGGTAAAATTATCTGTTCTGCTTGTAAGAGAGAATGTTCTAAAAGCTGTGTAAGAAAAGGATTTGCCGTCAGGCAGGAAGCACAATTACAGGAAATTGTTGAATCATTTGAAGATCAAAACCTACTTTCCAATTTAATCTTCTCTTTTTTTCATGTTTGTTTATTTTCCTCTCCTTCCAATCTCAAGGATTCTGATGAAAGCAATTCCTCTTTACAAAGAGGGAAGGAGAAGACACACTGTGCGAGACACATTGATGATTTTGTTTAGGGAATTTAAGTCATAAACACTGGGCAGTTTGGACACAGTAATATATAATATAACTGGCATGGAATAAAATCAATAAGACCTTGTTTTTAGATACATTCTGAACTAAAATCAGCCATCAGTATTTTGTTGAGCATCTAAGTCGTTCATGAATATATGGCTTTATCACAGTAGAGTGTTATACGACAAACTAAGGAGAGGGTCAGACACTTTTAGCTCCCTTTTAGGTCACGGTAAGAAATTATAATGCTACCTTAGGGATATTTACCTGATCATAGTTACATGACTTCGTATTTATTATTATAAAAGATCACAAACTTCTTTTAAAAATTCATGAAGTAGTAATCATTGCAAAACACATACTCCCTTAAATTATTTCTTAATTGCTATTCTTTATAAAGAATAATTACCCTGTCAGAAATTTTTCCTACCTCCACCCCCACTGTGACTAATACAAGACAAGCAAAGTATAAAAATTTATCTCTATCTCTAACAGCTTGTTAAGTGTTTAATGAGACAGAATTAATGCCCATAAAATATTTTTAAAATAATACAATATAGAGTATAATCAAGTGCTAAAATCTTTGTGACTCATATCGGTGCTGCAGAAGATTTGAGGAAGGAGAGATCGTTATAAACTGAAGTAATCAAGAAAGAATTCATTAGGAAAGTGGGAAATTTCTGGTCCTTTAAATGGAAGAAAAATTTGGAAAGTATTAATAATAGTCATTTATTGAAGGGTTACTACACATGTGCCACTCTGCTGAGTACGTTATGTGCATTTCATAATTGATTCCTTATAAATATTACATGAAGCTTCATTACATTCATGTAACAAGTGAAGGAAATAAAGCACAGAAAAGCAAGGGATGCTACAGTTCACACAGCTGTTTACATCAGCGCTTGTATTTGAATCTAGGGCTCTTAACCTTGTGTTTTCAGATTCTCAACAAAGAAATACATGAGTAGAAAACATGGATAATGCAGTCATTAGCTCTTTGCCAATAGGCCATTGGCTTGTTGTTTGAACTATATTATACAAGTAGTGATTATTGGACTGAAATGCCCACATTGTCTCAATATGAAGCTAAAAAAAGTAGTTTGGTGGTGGTAAGTTTCAGTCCTGAAATGGAATAAGTATTAATGGAAAATGAACTGACAGGTTAGAAAGTAAAATGAAACTTCTTAACCAACTAAACCATAAAATGTAAATAATTTGTAAATATTTGAAACTTTGAGTCTAAATAATACTTTTCTTTTTTTTTTTTTTGTCTTTTTTGTGACCGGTAAGGGGATCTCAACCCTTGGCTTGGTGTCACCCGCACCGCGCTCAGCCAGTGAGTGCACTGGCCATCCCTATATAGGATCCAAAACCGCAGCAGGAGTGCCGCTGCACTCCAAAGTGCCGCATTCTCCCGAGTGCGCCATGGGGCCGGCCCCTAAATAATACTTTTCTAAAATCATACAGTTACTATAATTTTACCTGAATAACTTCTATAAGGCAAGTAACTCTTTTTTTTTTTCCTTTTTGTCCTTTTTCGTGTCCGGCAACGGATCGCAACCCTCAGTGTCGCGCCCGTACCGGACTGGGACCGGCAATGGGATCACAACCCTCGGTGCTGCGCCCGCCCCTCGCTCAGCCAGTGATCGGGAACCGGTCTGTATGTGGGATCCGAACCCTCGGCGGGAGCGCCGCCATGCTCCCAAGCGGCACACTGTAGCAGTGCGCCACCGGGCTGGCCCATAACTCTTGATTTCAATATACTGTGACAGAAAATATCATAAGCAGAATTATCGACATATTATCTACCATAACTTGTGCATAAATATTACTAATATTAGTGAATGTAACTAATCTTTGTGGCACTTTTTTTTAGCTTTTATTTTTTCAGGTTGACAACATAGGCTATTATTTCACTATGTGAAGTAAAAAGGAAATTTGCTTAACTAAAAATATGTTTTTTTAATAAAAGAAAACACAACTGCAGTGTAAGCAAGTCAGTCCAGGTAGTACATTTCCTCATAATTATAATTACCTTAGCTTGTTCCGAATGCAGGATAATTTTTTACGTGTGGCATAGTCTCAGATTATGCTTTGAGTCTCTTTATAATCATTGGATGACTTGGAAAAAGATACCTGAAATGCCTAAAATTACACAAGAGCACATATCTGGAAAACATTAAAATCACAAGACAGGAACCTCTGTAAAAAATTGTTTAAAGGGCCGGCCTGGTGGCGCACTGCTATATGCGCCGCTTGGGAGCG
>NW_007729119.1:0-2850 GCF_000696425.1 Galeopterus variegatus
CACAGCACACACTTCTCAGGCACGCTCTGTCCTCTGGCATGCCCGCTCCAGACCCGTCGCCATCTTGCTCCCTCAAGATATGAGTCATTTAGATGTATAAATTCTGAAATGCTTTTCACAAAATCTGTTGCACAGCTTTAAATTCATATTTTCTATACCAAGTTGAGTTAGCCACACATAATATTTCTCCTAGGAAGTTTTCTACTGTAAATAACATAGAGATTACCAAACACTGCTGTTAAATTTTTTTTCTCAATTCCTCTAATCTAAGGGTCATTGCATTTTGTTCTGAAAGAGGCCAATATATATTTTAGGCTTTGTGGGTAATATTTTCTGTATGGCACCTACTCAGCATTAGCACTGTAGCAAGAGAGCAGCTATAGGCAATAAGTAAACAAATAAAACTTTATTGATAAAAACAGGCAGCAGGTTTTGTGGCCTATAGTTTGCCAGCCCCTGCTCTAATTAGTCATATTCATCTATTGTGTAGATATAACACATGCTTTTTACCCGACTTAAGAAATAACTAGTAAATGATAGAATTGGGTGATCATGAGAAATAAGGGATGTAATAAGCATTTTGTAGCAGATCTACAAAGTTAAAAATCTTTTATAAAATTTATTTTTAATTGAAAAATAATTGATTATACATATTTATGGGGTACAGAGTTGACTATCAGTATTTGTGTACAATATATAGATGATTGAATCAATATTATTAGCACGTTCATTGTTACAGATCATAAATACTCTTTGTGTCCCTTACCCAATTTCTCTCTAATCCTCCATTCCCTCCCTCTTTCCCAAATCTAGTAACCACAGGCCTGTTCTCTCCTTCTGAAAGTTCAATGTATTATTGTGGTCTCTCTCTCTCTCTTTTAGTTCCCACTTATGAGTGGAGACGTGGGAAAAAAAAGATGAGAAAACAATAAAATAAAAAATAAAATCTCTGAAAAGTATTGCCATTAAAAAAAATAAATATTATTTGTGGAACAGAAGAAATATCCTGCATATTGGAAAGGTTTTAATTTAGCTATTCATTAACCCTACCAACATTTTTTTGAGTGAATAACAAATATCAGCCTTTAAGATAGGAACAAAAGAAGCAGTAATGGAAAAAATAGACACAGTCCCAGTCTAAAGAAGCCTTCATTTAATGCTTTGAGCAACATACTGGTGCACTTTGGAATAATATCCTCTACTCTAAGAGGTAAAAAAGTTAAATAAAGATGACTTAGGTGTTTATTTATTTATTTATTTATTTTTTCTGTTTCAGGTTTCCAAGTTTTTCCATATCCACAGTAACAGATTGTACTATATAATGACAGGAATAAGTGAAAAGGGAACAAAAGAAAACAAAATACCATTGCATTGATAATGAAATTGCAGTATCTAATTTGATCAAAGTCATGCCTAAAGGACGATGTAAACAATGGAAATTCATATTGTAGTTTGACTTCCCAACAGTGTGTAGGTTCTAGTTTATTTCAATACATTTTTTTCCTAGAAAAAATCAGAAAAAAATGTGGGTAAAAATAATAGTTTTCGAGCATCTACTATTTACTAAAAACACTCCAAGCTGTTCTATGTAAGTAACTTTCTTGATCCTAAATAACAACCATCTTATGAGTTTAAAATTATTTTTCACGTTTGACACATGTGAAAGCTAAGGATTAAAAAAATCATGCTGGTCAACCAACTGATAAGAGCCAAAGCAGATTAGTTCCCAAATCTTTCCACATCAAACAACACTGTGCTACTTATAACTCAATTGTACCTAATAAATAATAAAAAGATCATTGAAAATATTATAAATACTATTACAAAAATTGCAAACTTTTTTCATTTGTAAAGTCAAGACTTGGTTTATATTAAACAGTGAGCATCATGTCTCTTCTCTTACCATTTGAATTTGTTTTTAGGAAAACGTCCTTCAAGGTGTGACGTTTCTATCCTCCTTTACAGATAGTATTAATACCTTCTTAGTTACAATAGTAGAATGTTTACTTAATATAAAATGTGATTAATATCTACAACAATTTATTGGGACTGTCTAGAGAACAGTTTACTACGTTATATGCTAGAAATAGCATCTCACTTACATGCAGCAGAATGGATTTGTTCTCTTGATTAGAAGCCAAGATTATTGAGTTTCTAACATTTGACTTATGGTGGACAAAAGTTTTCAGTTTGAAAATCCACTAGTTGCAAGACTAAAGGCAAAATAAGCTGTTCATAAATGCTGTACTTTACTTGATTAAGATATTTCCCATAGGGATATGAGTTAATTATTCCAATACCCCTATAGGTGTATACTGTTATTGAACAATTACACAAATGAATGGTGGATGACAGGAGTCAGTTTTATGAACCATACTTAGCTTAATGTAGATACAGATCATTACTTATAAAAATATGTTTAGATATGTGTGCATACACAGGTTAGTAGCCACACAGTATTTCTATGCTCTGTCATCTGAGACAACTTGGAAATAAGAATACCTCAGGAACAGTGAGCTCCCCTAGCATTTATATTTTGCTTTCTAATCCCATTCTTCAGTGAGAAGAATCAGGATTCCTTTGATAAAATGGCTAATTCTAGGACCTGGACAGTAAATATACAAGATGAGCCTGGCACATCTCATAGCACCAGAAAGAAAGTGTTCAAAAATAAAATAACATAACAACAACACACACACAATGAGAGAGGTATGTCAAAGTAACACAGGAGCCAGCTGGAAGAGCTCCCAACTGTCAAAGCTGGAAAAATTTGAACAACAACAACAAAATAATGGTGAATTATAATCCAAAATATAAAATAATTATCCATGCATTTGCACTGAATCTACA
>NW_007729119.1:3850-11713 GCF_000696425.1 Galeopterus variegatus
TTTGATTCTCTTAAATAGATCACCCAAATTATTCTCCATATAGCTTCTGTCTGGAAAGCCACATTTTTCCTAGTTCTTTTCATTTTCATTCCCATAATTGTTCTTCCTAGGTTATTATGTGTAATTTTGATTACATTAATGGACTAGTTTATAGGAAATATTTAAAAACAGAAAAGCAATATAAAAATAAGAAGGGAGGCCAATTGGAAAATTCATCCTATTAGCAGGTTTCAAGAATTCGCACTGCTGTACCGTACAAATCTTTTTTTTTCTATTTCCCCATTTGCTTTTCATTTCCCCCACTATTTGAAGTATAGATTGTACATAGTTACTTCCTTCCAAAGAGTACAATATGGAAGAAGGGGTTAAGTAACTTTATATGGAAAAACATGGCGAACACTACTTCAGCCAGGTGATCAAGGTTAACATCTAGTCTTTTCTCCTTCCAGTTATGGGAATTTTAGTTAAGTTATATAAAGTCTCTAGCTCTTATTTCCTTCCGTATAAGAAGTACACAGTTTAATAAAGTTGAGCCAAGTATTTTGGATTTACCCAAAGTGAAGCACATGAGCTCTGAAAAATAATAAACTGAGTAAAATGTTAAACATTGTGAACCACCTCCCATTCTGCTCAATGAGATATTTTTCCAAAATAATCTTAGATGGCAACACCTCTTTGATTGTGATACCGGTATTTAAAGATATCTATTATTTACACAAAGCAAGTCAACTACTGTTTCAGGAGCAAAGGAAATGATCTGACTAATACCAGTGCAAAATCCAGCTGTAAAGATTTGTGGGAAAATTGAGCATTAATCTCCCATGTGGCGCCTTCTTCTAAGGCACTTTGCAAAGAAATTTTGACTTTATAAAATTTTCACCTTAACTGTCAACAAATCCTTACAGCAGAAATAATTTCATCATACCCATTATGTCAAACTAATGCAATAATGATTAGAATTCAAAGAAAAAATACTTTTACTGTACTTAGCACAGTGCCTAGGATTTATTAAGTGTTTGAACTTCAGCATCTACTGAGAGAAACAATACAAGCTACTGCCAGGCAAGTACATCCCGTTATTATCTGTAAGAAAATGAGTGTGAAGAAGACAAGACTTCATGTCTCCTTTATCATAAAAATTGAACAGCTTGATAATTCTATTACATATGTATAACCTGCAATGTTTAATACTTCTTGTCAGTTTCAGCACTAGGCACATACATCTATAACATAAGATTATGTTGATCACATTACATTTTACTTCTTTAATTTGATATATTTAAAATAGTCTCACTATTTAGATAATTATCTTATTAAATCATTATCTACCTAAAGCATTTTTTTCCTTTTTTCTTTTTTAGTGCATATTACAAACAACATGGGTATCTTCAGACTGTGCTATATTTATGGCTATATGTATACAATATACTGATCATTTAAATTACCTTGGTATGGAGTTAAGAAAAATGCATTATTTCCAATATCATTGTCTTTTTTTGAATGCTGGTGACAACTTATTGTATATGTTACTTTCATCAATCTTAATTACAAATTAAATTCTTTTTGTTGAGTTTTCACACAGAAGGCTAGGCCTCATGCTTTCATGTGAATATTATAATTGAGCTAGTATTTCAAGATGCTTTTCTAAGCATGATAAATATTTTTCCATTCTAAAGTATTTTGTGATATATAACCCAAGGAAAAGGGCTTATCTTCAGTTCTATTGGCTTTAACTGAGTATGACTATGAATGACAATGATATATTTTCAAGGGTTGACAAGCACTACTGACTGCTTTTTTGTAACATATCTGCTATTTGGCTATTCTCTCAGAGAGACATGTTGATTAACAGGGAATTGGTTTAAAAATGTTTAATTATATCTGTAAGTAAAGATTTATAATAACCAAAGCAAAGATTTAACTCCCCTGTAAGAAAATTTCCACTGTAAAAAATTCTGATATTCTTCTAGGCTCGATATAATGATGACTGAGGGAAGCAACTCTGACTTGCCATGGCTTGATGACGGCTGGTCATCCTATAGCAGTACACATAAAGCCAGAATTTTGATTGCCAAAAGGATGAAAATATTAAAATCTCTACCTTTTAGAGAGGTGAATTATAATCCCAGTGTACGAGAGTTCATTCATTTTCTCTCTTACTCTCTCTCACATAGTTTTTTCTTTCTCTGCCTTGTGTAGCATATGAATAACCTCAAAATTACATTGCAAATGTGATAGGTATAATTTGTCAAGGTAGATCAGGATCAAACTGCATTCTCTTTCTCTTTTTTAGGTTACCATATCTACAGTGTAAAATGACCCTCAAAATTACCAATGTACCTACATAACTCCCAAATAGCTCTGTGTTTTCCTCTTAGAAGGCCTCAAGAGCTATTGATTTATAACACTACCCTCCTCTCTTCCAAAATGCCTGAACTGCATATTTTTCCCTGAAAAAAAGTATAGATTACTATCTAATGTACATTAATCTGTGTATTTCTGAATTTGTAGGTAAAATACTCCTTCCAAAGTATGGCACAAGGTGTTCATCTGTAATGCACTCTCCTTTTCAAAGCAAGTATGAGGCATTTCCTTATTGTATAAACTAGTTATCTAGAAAATTGCCATTATTTCAGAAAAGTGCAATTTTTTCAAATTATGTAGGGATTATGTGCTCTTAAGGGTACTTTGAAAATGACGGGTTTTCCAAAGAAAGTCTTAAAAGCATTTATCGAAGTCCAAAAAAAGTGCTTTCAGTAAGAGTAAAAACATTTTGATTCTCTTAAATAGATCACCCAAATTATTCTCCATATAGCTTCTGTCTGGAAAGCCACATTTTTCCTAGTTCTTTTCATTTTCATTCCCATAATTGTTCTTCCTAGGTTATTATGTGTAATTTTGATTACATTAATGGACTAGTTTATAGGAAATATTTAAAAACAGAAAAGCAATATAAAAATAAGAAGGGAGGCCAATTGGAAAATTCATCCTATTAGCAGGTTTCAAGAATTCGCATTTGTGATTAAACCTTGGTAGCAAATAGCTCTCCAGCAGCATATTGAAGATGAAAGATAGCTTCAAATCTGACTGCTGGTCTTCGTACTAAGATGAAATAATGCATCTTTTATAATTTATGAAAATGCTTAATATATTTTGTTTGGGTTTCTGTTATATAATCCTGCTGACTTGAAGAGAGGCCATCAAATCTACAATATCAATTTTTCAAAGATAAACAACGGGATTCAGAAATCCTTGGAGTCAACAGTACATTTATGTTTTATAGGAAGCACATGGATATCAATCCTTTGGTCTATGTTCTTCAGAAAAAAAAGTATAAAGTATCTTTGAAACATCATCTCAAAGTGTTGTCATTTATATGGACAGTAAACAGAAATATTAACATACCAGTAAATGAATTTCAGAAAAGAAACCATTACAAAAAAGTCAGTTCTATCATAGTGTCTTTATATAACCTGAAGTTCTAAAATTTGATCAATCACTTCTACATTTTAGGTAATGCTTTTTCAACCACTTAACTGTGGCCAGAAAAAAAGAAAAGAAAAGAAAAAGAGAAGGTAAAGTGATGATTAAATTATTCTTAAAACTAAGACGTGTATTTTGAACACAGAATGGTAAATAGTGAAATTATCTGCTACTGAACATTCTTTTCTCATGTTTATATTTATGCACCGTATTTTAAGATTGGTGAAGACTGCTGCTATGAGTGCATAAGGAGAAATCACTAATGTATTTTGAGATTTTAAAGTATTTTTCATGGTTTTGGAGTTTTATGCCATTTTGTGCAATGTCTTAAAATGAGTACCTGCCATAGAGTGATATGTATTGAATACTTTTTACACTATTATTAAAATCCTAAAAGTGGATCAAACATGGTAGGTGCAAAAATCTTATGCCATCCTGCTAATATAATTACTATATTTTTAAAACCACTGATTTTGTCATAAATATCTAATCAGTTCTCTGATGTACTAGATATTATTTTATTTTTTCCAATACATAGCTTTTCCCCCTCCTCTATTTTTGTAACCCCCATGGTACAATACATATACAGAAGGTGTATATGTTTGTATATATACTCATAATTGTGTATGAGAATAATAAGTATGTTTATAAAAATTAGTCGAGGTAATTTCCTTTTACTCATGATTAATGAAAACGTTAAGGAAAATGTTCACTAAGTCAGCAGTTGGAAAATGAGCAACTGTTTGGGTTTGCTGTCCCAATATAGCTGTAATATCAGAGGTTAAGTAAAATATTTTTGATATTTATATGAATTTTTCCTGGTTTGCTTTAGTAGCAGTGTAGTAGTTGTGGCCTGTATTGGTGTTTTTTTGGTTTGTTTTTTTCCCCAATGGGAAGGACTCACTTTATCATTTATTTTAGGGTATCTCTAGTGGTTAGGGTTATTTATTTATTTTTCTTTAAGAACTACAGTTTTAATGAAGAAGCAATTATTTTTTAAAAATTTTATTATGAATATTCATGAGATACAATATTGATTGTCACCCCTCGTAGCATGAGGTGAGGGCCAGATTCATACCAGCAGCATACCCACCACCAGAAATTGCTTTTGTACCCTGTGTCCCTCACTCAATTACCCCACCTCCAAACCCTTACCCCTCTGCCATTCACCCCCACTCCAATTTGTAGCCACTTCTGGGTATTTACGCAGAGGAATGGAAATCATCATGCCAAAGTGATACTTGCACCCCCATGTTCATCGAAGCTCTGTTTACAGTAGCCAAGACATGGAACCAACCTAAATGTCCATTGATGGATGATTGGATAAGGAAACTGTGGAATATATACACTATGGAATACTACTCTGCCATAAAAAGAATGAAATACTCCCATTTGCAACAACATGGATGAACCTGGAAAAACTTTCGTTGAGTGAAATAAGCAAAGCACAGAGGGATAAATACCACATGTACTCACTCATATGTGGGAGCTAAGAGAGATAGAAGGAAGGAAAGAAAGACCACAGTTGTGTGTGCGTTGATCTTGCAGAGGGAGTGTACAGGTGTTTTTTAATGAAGTGAAAATAGTGAAATATAGTAAATTATCCTAGATATAAGACATTATATCATGTTCTGAAAAACATCAGTTTCTTCATCTATAAAATTCAGACTGTAATACCTGACAAATAATGGTAAATGTGAGGATCAATTGAGATGTACATAGTAAAAACTATGACATATGTTAGATGTGTATTCTAGAACTATCCTATTTTGTAAAATGAAACACTGAAACTTTACCAGAAAGCAGAAATTGCAATATTTTTATCTCTCTGCTCTATTTAAATAAAAAAGATCATCTGACAACTAGAGATCAAGATAGATGGACATTAATTAGATAAAGAAGGCTAAATAGGATAAACAATAACCTTGATTTCTGACTTTAAGAGCCAAACTCAAAAGAGGTTTCTTTGCCTTTTCAAGGTAGTAAAAGACTCAGACTCATATTTTAAAAATAGCATTTAAAAATATATATAGATAAATATGGCAAAAACATAGTCATTTGGCTGTCATTCAAAACCTGGATTTTTTTTAAAAGTCTTTTTGAAAATACAGATAATGGTAATTCGATTCTACTTATAAAATCATTATAATGCTATTTGTAACCAGGTTAATCATAATGCTATTTGTAGCCAGGTTAGCTTAGTCATTTGACCTACTGTAGAGTTTACAATAGTCATACTTGTCTGGGCACAGTTGCCAAAACTCATGGGCATCTAAACAGTGAGACACAAGCCAACCTCTTGAAACAATGAAAATAGGTTTCTTACTAACAGTTTTCTTTCCAAAAAGGTTAACCATAGCTGAATATTTGGGAAAAGTTGTTCCTCTCTGTTAAGAATAAAATCAACTGAAATAAATGACAAATCTAAAGGAGTGATGCATATATTTACATTCAAAATTGAATGTAAGCATGTGTGATATGGGTTATTCTAAAACTGTTTCCTAATACACCAATCTTGCTGGAAAAAAATTATGTTTCAAATCAAGCATTATAGCAGAGCTGACTACAATCGGAATATGTAAAAAGATAAGTATTTTTTCCTCTTGCCCCCATCAATGACAATACTAATTGAATGACTAATGTGACTCAAGGCAGAAGAGCAGATAGAAAGTCTTTTGGAATACAAATGTAGAAGTAATGCTTATCCACAGTTAGATGTTAAACAAGAGTATGCTTGATGTTGGAGGAAGGTGTCTGGGGGGCCCAGTAGCAGGCCTCAACCCACCTGTCCTCTTACCAGGTTCTTGACTTTGTCACAGGAAAGAATTCAAGAGAAGGGTCACAGTAGAAAGGAGAACATGTTTAATTTAACAGATAAGAAATACAGGTTCTGCAGAGAGTGTGCAGCCTAGCTCCTGAGACTGGGCAGGGCCCACGCCTAGTTTAATGCAAAAGTAAGAAATACATACTTAAAGTTCAGTACAGAATGCAGGCTGGCTCAAGAGAATGAACAGTTGCTTGCTGAAAGTAAGTTTGACACAAAAGGAAGCATACACACTTCAGCCAGTGAAATGCTGGTTGGCCTCAGGAAAGTAAGCAACAACCCACCTTCTGCTGGGATTTATAGTTTCTCTATCTAATAAATATTCAGTTAAGGAGATGATTACCAGTTATGTCACATAGTCTCACACACGCTCAGTTGGTCTCCTTTTGGAGCATATTCGTGAGTCAAATCCCATCATATGCTCCCATCATATGCACCGGACATATTCAAAAACATTCTGTGCTCTATTAGCATCCCTAGTAGAAGGTGATCCAGCTACCAGGGTTATAGAACCCTTCCCTACTGAGCATGCCCAGCCACTGGACTTCCATAGGCCAGTTCCCTGAGTTCTTAATTTCCTGGTATTTGTGCTAAAAATAGATCTAACTAGCAACAGTAGCTTTCCTCTAGAGAGCCTAGAGGAGGGCCTGCAACCTTGGAGAATGGCTTGTAACCCAGAGGCAGGTCCTGTAACCCAAGCCCAGGGAAACTGAGCACCTCCTATCTCACGCTGAAGTTTGAGGTTAAAAAAGAGTTGAAGTTGGAGGTTAAAAAATGCTTATCAAAAGAATGCTGGAGGCTTAACTTCTTAAAAAAAAACATAAACCTAAAATTACGTAAATCTGCCTGATTGAAAGCCCTACTTCTTTTCACTAAGCCAACAACTATTCAGCATTTATGGTCTTCCTGAATATCTGACAAACGTAATTAAATATAAGACATTAGTGCTTAATTTGGCCTAGTCCATCATCAGAAATGAAGCATGGGACTATTATGGCACAGAAAAAAATTTACATTGTTAGGCCCCCTGCTATATACTATGGATTACAGAGTCATCCTAAAAGTTTTACATTCTAAGATAGGCTAAAAATGAAACAAAAGTGGTTCCAAGATAGAAATTTCTATATATTTTTAATTCAATATTGACCCAAACTTTATCCAATCAGAATTGCTGACTGTTTGTGATAACTGAATTATAAATGCATTCTTCTTTCTTTCATAAAAATTTGTTTTTATGAACTCAACTCCTTTGTATTATGATTTATTATTGTAAGAAACAAACAACCACAACAATAATGTTTATTCAGTAATCAAAAATTTATATCCATTCTTTTTTTAAAAAAATTATTTTTATTTTGTCAATATACAATGTAGTTGATTATTATGTCCCATCACTGAAGCCTCCCGCCCTCTTCCCTCTCCCCCCTCCCACCCAAGTGTGTCCCCTCCATTTGCTTGTTGTAAGAACTTAAAAAAAAAAATAATAATTGTGGTTGCTTCTGCACAGCAAAAGAAACAATTAACAGAGCTAAAAGACAACCAACAGAGTGGAAGAA
>NW_007729119.1:12862-27881 GCF_000696425.1 Galeopterus variegatus
GAAAGAATGCTCAGATTGACTTGTCTGTATGTCTACCACACAGGAGTCATTGAAATATACATTTGCTCTTAACCCAGGACTTAATAAAGAACTGAAGCTGTACAATCTCTATGTTACTGTTTATCTTTAAACAAGAAAACTTTGATTTTTGAAACAAAGTAATCAGTCAGTTACAATGGACTGTTTTTATGTTTTTAATATTTTTATTTAGTACAAATAAAATAATCACTCTCACAAATATCTTATCTATTATTAACACATTTTAGACAAAAATACACTGTTTATATAACCACACCTAATCTTTTTATGTATAAATCTTACATACTGAAGAATAGGTTATATCTTATACATATAAAAGTCACACAAAAGGGAAAATCATTGAGTTCTATAGATTATATAAAATTTCTAGTATATCTCATTATGATCTCAGGGCTGAAAGCAATTTGTCATTTTCCATTTTATTTGGTTCTGCATTAATTATCTTTGTCACTATAAAGAAAAATGTGTTTCTGTTATTAAATCAGAATTTTAACATGTTTCCACTAGTTTAAATATGATTTAATTTCAAAAATGATTATTTTTAAAAGTAAAATTTAATACTAAAATATAAATGCAGTTTCTAATGTTTTGTTCACAAAACTTATTTTCTGAAAATAATGGTCTATTATTTCTTCTTTGTCTTTATTTTTTCTTTAGCAACTTCTGTGTTAGGAATCTGTACATTGCCTAAATTTTGAAATTCATGGTTTCAGATTTTTTCATTTATTTTTATTTTTATAAGAAAAGTTAACATGAGATCTACCCTCAACAAAAATTTAAGTGTACAATACAGTATTGTTAATATAGGTACAGTGTTGTAATGGTCTTTTATAATGGTGACTGTAAGTATTAATGGGAGACCTACTGGGGACACTCTGGAGATTAATTGATTATCCAGATCTGTCTTTGCTTCTACTCTAGGGATATCTGAATCATACATGCAATTATACAAGCTGTGAGAAAAAAATATAAGCAAATATATTAGTAAATTCAAATTAGTTTTGCATGATTTGGAGATTAGAGAGCTCTGCTTTCTTGGCATTAGCTGGCTTCTATGAGAACTGTGAGAATGAGCTTGAATGTGTGTCTTAAATATCAAGCTGTAGATGATAGAAGGCATGTCTATCTGTGTCTGACTTGTCTGGCATCAACCTCCTATTCTTTATATCTGAGATCATGACTTTTTCTCTTGTAAATAGTGGGGAAGACTCACATACAAGCCAAATTAAAATACGAAGTAAAGCTTGTGCACCAAGAACAAGACATTGAAGTTTTAGTTAAGCCTTTACCTAAACCTACCAGCTGATCACAAACTCTTTTCTCTAGGATTCTATAGGTTACAATTATGTACCTGTACTAAGATCTGTAATTAATATCAGCCACAAGAAAAATGACTTATATGGTAAAGGCTATCTCAAAATTCTCAGGCTTTTTTGGCTACGATTCTTTCATCATGTGGATGTAAAATATTTTCTAAGGAAACTTGCTAGTGTAAATTGCCTACATCTAGGAGGAATTAATAAATTAGACAACATATCCCAAGTGTGCTAATTTTCTAACAGAACTATAAATATTATTATGTACCTATTTAAATCTCAGATCAAAGTTCTGGAAAATTCTAAGAGAAGAAAGAATTTCCATTTCCAATGCTTTAATTGTTCTGGCTATCAGCTTGGGAAAAGTCTAGTTACCAATGGTTGATTGTTAGATGAAAAACAAAGTAACACAAATGACCATTAGTCTGATAGTCATAATATTGCAATAGAAATTTATGAAACTTTTTAAATACTTGGCACACAAATTCAGAAAATTTGTAAGAATCCAATATTTATGTAGTACCCTAAAGAAAGTAAGTTCTTGTACAAATTGGAGTAGTTTGATAAATTGGCTTAAAAACAGCCATGTATCTTCTCTCTGATCTTTTACAGTATGAAATATTATGCAAGTGTAATATTAAACTTTATGTAAGATCATGAAAATATAAACATGTTTTAACAAAAATGACTTTTTAAATGATTTATCCCTTGCAAACCTTAGGCACTGGTGCATGTAGGCTTAATTATTCCATATAAGCTATATCAAAATATGTCATCTCTCAGACGACTCTCTACTGTGATTGTGCTGCTCCATAGAATAATTAAAAATCCCAAATGATTTTAGGACATTAGACAGATAATGAGTAGAAATAATAAATGAACTGTTTTTACTTACTTGAAGTTTTTTGTTACCTATACAATGTCTATGAAGATTAAAATTCATTAGAAGAAAATTTAAGAATAACCATGCCTAGTTTTTACTTATATGTCCTGTCTACAGTGTCCTTATTTACTCTTATAATACTCCCATTAAGATGATAGTATGAGGGATTATCTTATAGAATATTCCCAGAAGGTTAATATACAGTCATCTAAATCTATCTCCCTACCTGTCTATTTATCCATATTTATATTAACATCTATGAAAATTATTAAAGAAATGATAATAAATTTAAAATATCAGAAAACCATTACATTATTCAATAAATTATCTTCAAATATTCAGTCCATTCTTCAAAAAAAGCAGTCAAATTTATTCTCCACATTTATTTTTTCCTGGATTCAATGGTACTGTTGAGAGTTGGTTGACTTTTTGTACTTTTTAATGATGTTAAATGACTTTTTTTAAAAAAAACTATTTACTCCTTAATAAGGTAGATTTCCTAATGATTATTTTGCTTGTTTCTGTGTTTTTAAATTATTTTTCTTCTAAATCTAGCCTGTGATAGTTTCTACACTATGTGCCTATAATTTATGCATACATATTAATGTAATAAACGGTGTCTTCTCACACAATTTTATAATACTATCTTTCTTAAATTTAGGCCTCAAGTCTAGAATAATAAAACTGTCAAGGTAGATTTTACTTGAAAAAGTTAGTATTTCCCAGATGACCACTAAGTAGCTCCAAGGCTTATTCCCTCACCTTATAAAAGGAGAATTAATAGAAATATGTATGCATGTGTTTTTCTTCATATATTTAATCAGCTTAACATCTCTGAAAAAGTTATCTTATCAAGCTCACAAGAAAGAAACAGCTGCCTATTTGTATAAATAGAAGTCAAACCTCTCCTAGATCTGTAGTGTGCAGATAAAAATATTATTGATATAACTAGGTTTCAGAATGATATGTTTCTCCTCACATTCCAGTATAAATAGAAGCATACACTCATTAATGCTCAGAGTAACATTCTAACTTTTAATAAATTGATATTTAATAAGATTTACTCCTAGATTTGAACTATCTTTATCATTTTTGATAGTTAAGGCATGCTATGAATGGAGGTCCCTGGAGTTTTGTCTGTGCCCTACTGTTCATAATGTATTTTTAGTTTTGACTCAATCATAAAATAGTTATATGTCATATATCAAAAGAAGGATTCCATTCTCCTTCATTCTGATATTATTGATTGCTGCTATGAATTATTTAGAGCCATTCAATCTTATGGTCAATAAGTGGTTTCTCTTTATCACTCATGCTAGCCTGAAGCCCTCTTCTAAAAGCTTTAGGACAGAAGAAAGAAGCAACAAAAGAACAGTCACCTCGGTAAGTACTTTACTTACTCGGAACTAACTGTTGCTACTAGAGGAAATAGATTCATGAGTAGATCTTTCCCAATGAAAGTAGAACTCATTACCAGAAACAAACTCCTTCAGAATATTTAACTGGACTGAGTCAGGATTTCCAAGACTCTTTTAATCCCAAGCTGATAGTTGTATTAAAGAGCTGTTAGGTAAGCAAAAGTTACTGAAATAAATTTAATTATATAGAATCTAATGAAACTTACACATAAAATAAAATTCTGTCCATTTGATTAAAAATATTTTTGGCATTGTTTTTAATATTTTATGTGGGTATATGAGCAAAAATCTCTTTCTCCTTGAAATATGACCAAATTTGGTTAAAATCTGCACTTTAGAGGTTAAAGTTGACCAAATGGTAGTTGTAAAAGATTTAAAGCTGTACTTTAGAGGTTAAAGTTGACCAAATGGTAGTTGTAAAAGATTTAAAGCTGTTATTGGTCTTTGTCTTAGCCTCAGTCTGACATGAAATATGTCACATATCATGGCCCCAAATAGATTAACATTTATAAAACTCTTGCAGTTTTATAGAAGCCAGAAGTCATGAATTACAGCAGCATCTAAAACTCTTCTGATAAGCTGTAATACTCTTGTCATTGCTGTTTCTCTTTTTAACATAGTTAGCAACTTCTGTGTGTATACAAATGTTATCCAAATGTTATCCACTTTGAATTGAACACTGTTATATATAATTTGTTGAGCTGCACATACTGACTTCTTTTTAATTCTGGGAGCTGTAGTGTTGAAATGCATAAATTAGATTCTACAATATGCTATACTACCACAAGTAAAAAAAATCAAAGCTCTAAAATTGTCTATCAATTTTTCTACCAAGCAAATACATGTATGTTTGATTCTCCCTACTATTTCAACCCTTGTAGGAATCAACACCATAAAGCCCAACCCTGAATCATGTTTTCTGTATGCCAAAAAGAAAGCCTTACTCACCTAACTTGCATAAATTTTTCAATCTTTGTCTCCTGAAAAAGAAGTAATATATAACTTCAAGAGAAATTTGACTTCTAAGTCAAATACTATATGTAGAAGTGTTAGCATACTTAAGAGATTTATAATAAGCACATGAATCCAGGTTACTTGGGTTTAATTGGCATTTTCTTCCCATGTGACTTAGGCTAAGTTACTAAGTTTCCCTGTTTTTTTTTTAAATTTATTATTTCTAAACAGTTGGTATGATAGTAACTACCCAGTAATGTTGATGGAGGATTAATGGACAGTCCATAAAAAGCATTTATAATAGCATTTGACACATATTTGAGATCTCAGACTCAGCACCTTTCCCTTCTAGGCTTATTGCTTGTTCACTGCCAATATCTCTTCTGACTGTTTGGCATCCATGCCATATTGGTTATTGCATATTTTTTATGTCATTGCAACTAACTTCTCAATAAGAATTAACTATTACAATATGACCTAAATTACAGTTCTATTACATATTATCCATTAATAAATACTAGCACCTGCTTTTCCTCACCATGTCTCTGCAATCCCTGCCCCCCCAACATCATTTTCAGAAGGATAAATGAATGATAGATAAAAGGTACTTCAAATTTTCACTTTCATAAATACTTTTACTTTTACCTCAAGCTACATAAGTTTGGCTACAACATTATTCACACGAATAACTACACAATGTAAATTTTCACTCAGATGATTTGTGGCAACTGTACAAAGCATGAAGGCTCTCTAAACAATGTCCTTGTCTAATGAGAGTCATTCAGTATTGTTATAAGGTTGAGTTACATGGTGCCGACTGTGCAAAATAAATAATTGTGGGGCATTCTTTAGAAGAAAACTTTCACTGAGTAAAGATAAATTTCAACCAACTCAGCTCACATGAATCAGAAGTGATATGCAGAAGAACACAGATATTACACTATGTTTTTTTTTTTTTTATTTACTTTGATTCATTGCAACATGAATCAGAAGTGATATGCAGAAGAACACAGATATTACACTATGTTTTTTTTTTTTTTACTTTGATTCATTGCCGAAACTGCATACCAGCTGAGAATATTGTTGAAAAGTAATGTTTTTTTTCTTTTTATATCTTTAATATTACTGTTTTTCTAGTAGGAGTGGGAGAACAGAGATAAAGTCTTATGTTCATTTTATTTTTGAGTAGCTGTGGTGATTTACATATAATGGAATAATCAAAAATATATTATTGTTGAAAGAGAAAGCAATTGACAAAAGAATAAATACTATTTATAACATCCCAAGAATTTATATAAACAAATAGATATTTATTCCTTGCTGTTTGAAGCTCACCTGTAATTCAATGTTACCATTCAACAAGTATAAATGACCTACATTTAATCATGGTATCAAAACACTATTTATAAAATTCACACGAGAAGGAGATGGCTGGTTTTGTTCACAATGCCATGCTTGGATGAAAATCCATAGCATTAAAGGTTATTGAGCACTACTAAAATGTCACTATTACATCAGCTTAGCTGGTTGTTTCCAAATTTTATGTGTCACAAACAACAACAATGAAAGTCACCAAATAGAGTATTATTTTAGGAAATGTCCTTAAGAATGTTTGAGTACTTATTTTTTTCACTCACTTTTTGTTCTTCAAGATTGTGAAGGAGAATAATATTTAAGTAAATTTAATGTGCATTTTTATATATGTAAAGTAAGAAGAAATCCACCGAAAACTGTTAGAAATAGTAAATGAATTCAGTAAATTTGCAAAATGTTTTTATACGGTTACAACAAACTGAGAAAAAAATCAAGAAAACAATCTCATTTTCAATAGCTAAAAAATAAATTACTTAGTAATATATTTAACTAAGCAGGTCAAAGATCTGTACACTGAAAACTATAAAACATCATTGACGAAAAAATTGAAAAGACCAAATAAATAAAAATATATCCCATGTTTATGGATTGGAAGAATTAACATTGTCAAAATCTCCATACTACCCAAAGTGATTTATAGATTCAGTGCAAACTCTATCAAAATTCCAATGACATTTTTCACAAAAGTAGAACAACTAATTCTAAAATTTATATAGAACCATGAAAGACCCTGAATAGACAAAGTAATTTTGAGCAAAAAGAACAAAGCAAGAGGCATCATGGTACCTGATTTCAAAATCTACTAAAAAGTTGTAGTAATCAAAACAGCAAGGTATTGGCCTAAAAACAGGCACGTAGACCTATGGAACAGAATAGATATACCACAAATAAATTCATACATTTATTGTCAACTGATTTTCTAAACATATGCCAAGAACTCACAATGGGGAAAGAACTGTCTCTTCAATCAATTTTATTGGGAAAACTAGATATCCGTGTGCAGAAAAATGAAACTAGACCATATCTCACTCCATTTAGAAAATAACTCAAAATTGATTAAAGATTTAAATGTAAAACCTAAAACTGTAAAACTACTAGGAGAAAACATAGGGGGAAAGTTTCCTGGCATTGGTCTGGGCAATAATTTTTTAAATATGATTCCAAAAATAAAGGCAACAAAAGCAAAAATAAATGGGATTATATCAACCTAAAGAAAAAAAAAAAGCTTTTGCACAGCAAAAGAAACAACAAATGCAGTGAAGAAACAACCTATGGAATGGGAGAAAATATTTCCAAACCATACATCTATTCAGGGATAAATATCTGAAATATATAAGGAACTCAAACTACTCAATAGCAAGGAAACAACCAACTAAAAATATGTGCAAAAGTCCTGAATAAACATTTCTAATAAAAGGACATACAAATAGCCAGAAGGTATATGACAATGTGCTCAATATCACTGATTATCAAGGAAATGCAAATTAAAATCACTGTTAGATATTATCTCACACCTGTCAGAATAGTTATCACCAAAAAGAAAACATAACAAATGCTGGAGAGGATATGAAGAAAGAGGAACTCTCTTACACTGTTGGTGGAAATGTAAATTAGTACAGCCATTATGCAAAACGGTAAGAAGTTTGATCAAAAACTTAAAAATAAAATTACCATATAATTCAGCAATTCCATTACAGTACATATTCAGAGGAAACATAATCAGTATGTCAAAAAGATATCTGCACCCTCATATTCTTTGCAACATTATTCAAAATAGCCACAATATGGAATCAATCTAGGTGTTCATCAATGAAAAATGTAGTTGGTATGTGTAAACAATGGAATATTCTTCAGCCTTTAAGGAAGAAAATCCTGTTATTTTTGACAACATAGATGAATTTGGAAGACATTATGTAAGATAAGCTAGGAAAAGAAAGACACTGTATGTTGTTGCTTGTATGTGGAATATAAAAATGTTGAACTTGGACCGGCCGGTTAGCTCAGTTGGTTAGAGCACAACCTTGTAAGACCAAAGTCATGGATTCAGATCCCCATACCAGCCAGCCACCAAACAAAACTTGGACCGGCCGGTTAGCTCAGTTGGTTAGAGCACAACCTTGTAAGACCAAAGTCATGGAGTCAGATCCCCATACCAGCCAGCCACCAAACAAACAAACAAACAAACAAATAAATAAATAAATTTAAAAGGTTGAACATCTGAAAGCAGAGAGTAGAGTGGTGATTAGGAGAGGATAGGCTTTGAGGAGACCTTGGTCAATGTATACAAAATTTCAGTTAGACAGAAGGATTAAGTTCAAGAGATTCATTGTACATTGTGACTATATTTAATAAGGATGTATATTGTATATTTGAAATTTGCTAAGAGAATAGATTTTAAGTGTTTCACACACAAAAAAATGAGTGTGAGGTAATGCATATGTTAATTAACTTGAGTTAGCTATTTTGCAGTGTGTACATATATCAAAATATCATGTTGTACATCATAAATATATAATTATTTGTCATTAAATTTTTCTTTTTATAAAAGAAGAACTTTTGTGGGTTTCTTTCTTTTTTTTGCATTACTAAATATTGAACTTGGTAATTATACAAAAAAAAAAAAAGTTTTCCTTTAGAAATTTTAGAGAGCTGAGCATTAATTTTGGCTTCAAATAAAATTACCTTAAAAAAAACCTATTAGTAAAATGTGATACATATTTAGCCTCCTTTATTATTATTATTTGGATGAAGCTTAGTATTTATTAGGGGGGAAAACTGGAATTGCCAAATATTTTGAAAGATAGTGTCTTTAACCATTTTTTGCTGCTGTAATAGAATACCTAAGACTGGGTAACTTATAAAGAAGAGAAATTTATAAAGAAGAGAAAGAGTCTGGCACGATCAAAGCTCTGGCATCTATTGTGGACCCTCTTGCTAACATCATCCCATGGCGAATGGTAGGAGGGGAGACAGGGTGAGAGAGAGAGAAAGAGACAAAGAGGCTGAACTTCATCCTTTATAAAGAACCCACTCCCATGATAACAGTCTTAATCAATTCTGTTGGCACCCCCATGACCCAAACATCTCTCATTAAGCTCTACCTTTCAAAACTGCTACATTGTAGATCAAGTTTCCAACACATGAACTTTAGGGAGGGTACATTCAAATCACAGCATTCCACCCTGGTCCCCAAAATATGTTTTTATCACATGAGAAATAATGTAATTCCACCCCCAAATTCCCAGTGTCTTAACTTGTTCCAACACCAGCTCAAAAGTTCTAACTCCATAGTCTCATCTAAGTCAGACATGAGTGATATTCAAGACATAATTCATTCTGAGGCAAATTTTCTTCTAGCTATGTGCTTGTAAAATGACAACAAATTATCTACTTCTTTACATGGTGGCTGTGAATATTCTAGATTTTTAGGTTCTGTTTTCCTTTTAATTATAAACTCCATCTTTAAATTATTTCTCCCTTCTCCCATTTTACTGTGTGCAATGAAAAGAAGACCTTTAATCTTACATGGATCCTTTAATATTTTGCTTAGAAATTTCTTCTGCCAGATACCCTTATTAAATTTTGCCTTCCATAATGTCCTAGGGCATAGACACAAGTAAGCCATTTTTTTCCCCCAATTTACAACAAGGATGACCTTACTCCAGTTTCCAAAAAGATACTCCTAATTTCTTCTTCAACCTCATGAGAATGGTCTTTACTGCCCATAGTTCTACAAACATTCTGACTAAGACCACTTAAGTAATCTCTAAGAAGTTCCTTACTTCTCTGGCCATTATCTCTTCTTCTGAGCTCTCACCAAAAATGCCCTTAAAGATTCATTCACAACAATCTAGGCTATCTCTAGCCTGCTACTACAAGTTCTTCTAGTCTGCTCATTACTCCGTTTCAAAGTAACTTCCACATTATCAGTTATTTGTTATAGCAACGCCCCCCTTCTCTGGTACCAATTCTCTGTCTTAGTGTTGCTATAACAGAATACTTGACTGGGGAACTTAAAAAGAAGAGAAATTTTATTTCCTCACAATTCTGGAGGATGAGAAGTCCAAGATTAAGGCTGTAGCATCCAATGAGGGTATTCTTGCTGCATTGTTGCATGAAGGTGAGAGTGTAAGAGAGGGTGAGAAAGAAAGAAAAAGAAATGGGGGCCAAATTCATCCTTTTATAATGAACACTTCCCATGTAAACAAACCCACTGCCATAATAGTGACATCAATCCATCCATGAGTGTGGTGCCCCACAACTAAAACATCTTCCATTGGGCCCCAACACCCCTACATTGTTGATCAAGTTTCCAAAACATGAGCTTTGGGAAACAAATTCAAACCATAGCAGATAAGTAGGCTGGCAACTACAGGAAGTACTGTATAGAAAACCATTTTAGGGACCATACATAGGCCAATATTTAATGGAATGTTATATTTTATATACCATCTTAACAACATGGCTATTTAGCTCATGCTTGTGACAGTAACATGAATAATAAGTTATTAAAGCATTTTATAGTAATCTCTCGATAATATATATATATATATATGTATACATATATACACACACACACACACACACATATATGCCTGCATATATCAAATAAATATTGCTAACATGAATAATAAGTTATTAAAGCATTTTATAGTAATCTCTCGATAATATATATATATATGTATACATATATACACACACACACACACACACACATATATGCCTGCATATATCAAATAAATATTGCAAAAAGTTCTGGAATTAGAGTATATAAATATTAATCTCAATTTGGAGTGCTTTCCTAGACATGTGACTTTAGGCACATTTCCCAATCGGTAAAAATCAGTGTTTTTTCCTGTAAAACTGGTGATTATAGAAGATTTTAACACATAAAATGCCTCAGAGGATTAAAAGAGACAATCTGTTTAAAGTATTATATTATCTGAATTTAGTAAGTGAGTCCTTAGAGATTAAATAATCTATAAATGTTAGATTAAAAAAACTGAGTAAGTAACATTATGTTTTACGTATAGGCTTAATAAATAAGAACACAGTGCTATTAGCAGATTTTGTGCTAGTAAATGGGACTTATGAAATGATTGCAATATTTTCACCCAAAGTTCTATAATTGACACATTGACTTAATGGATACTTAACCTCCTAACCTCTCCAAAGTAGCCTCTTGATCAAAATAAATGTTAGCCTTGCTGTCATTGAATTTGTGGAGATATCAGATACTAGGATATTTGATCTAGTAAAAAGCTTTGATCATTTGTAAATTATTTTATAAATGAGGAAACCCGTTATCAATAAAAATATTTTATCCAAAAAAATAAACATGACATAATTTCAGATTTATGAATTTCTACCACAGTGATAGAATATATCCTTACTGACTAGAAATTCAATACATTCACAAGACAGAAATTTATTTGTAATATTTTGTCCTTAGAGAAATTTGATAGATTTGTTTTCTCCCCAATCAAGGCACTTGGTTGTTAATAATTTTAGGGTTGATGAGCCACTATTTAACCACCATTAGATTAATAAAAGTCATAGTAAGTTTGAGATGAGCCAATTTTATTCCTTTTATTTGCATGTGTATGTGTTTGTGTATGTGTGTATGTGCATGTGCACATGTGTGCCTGTGCCTATGCAACAGTCAACACAAACACAATGAGACAAACCTAGTCACATCAATCACAGTGTCACATATTTACAAATTAGGAGATGTTTGCAATACACACAAACAATAAAGCAAGAAATCGGTATAAAGGGCCACAAAAAATGATTACATTGCCCAATGTTGAATAGATTAATTATCTAGATTTAAGCATCACATTTTGCACACAGGTATTGATATGCAAATTTGTGCAATCAATTATGTTTAAATATTAAATAAATAAATAAAGCTTGAGATTCCTAAACATACAAAAAATTCCTACAAGCCATTAAGAAAAAGAATAAAAATAAAAATGACAAAAAATATAAATAGATATTCTGCACATTTGTATAAATTCTAAAAAATGAGGAAAATCTAAAACCAAGAAATTTTCAAAAAAAGTAGTTTAGGTGCGTCACATGAGAAAAAATGCTCCATTGATTCATTAAAGAAAAAAAAAAGGTTGTTATTTTACATATATATCAGAATGGCAAAATATGCATTTTTAAATTTAGTTTTTAATTGAAACATAATTGATTGTACGTACTTAAGGGGTACTCATTTGACTATCAGTATTTGTGTACAATATATGACGATCAAATCAGTACTGTTAGCGTGTCCATCAATATAAATTGTAATTACTCTTTGTGTCCATTACCCAATTTCTCCTTAATCCCCATCTCTCTTTCTCACCTTTAGCAACCAAAGGTCTCTTCTCTCCTTCCATATGTTCAATGTATATTGTGGTCATTCCTTCTTTTTCTCTCTTTCTTTCTCAGGTCCCACTCATGAGTTAGAATATAAGGTATTTCTCTTTCCATGTCTGGCTTATTCCACTTAACATCCTTTTCTCCCAGTTCATCCAAGTTGCTGAGAATCGCAGAACTTCATTCTTTTTATGGCTTAGTAGTATTACATTGTGTATATATACCACATTTTCCTTATCCAGCCATGGTCAATGGACACTTAGGTTGGTTCCATATCTGGGCTATTGTAAATAAAGCTGCAAAAAATAAATAAATAAGTGCACGTTTTCCTTCAACGTGATGATTTCCATTCCTTTGGGTAGATAATCAGCAGTGGAATTACTGGATCATATGGCAGTTCTAGCTGTACTTGTTTGGGGAAAATCCATACTGTTTTCCATAATACCTGGACTAATTTAGAGTCCCACAAACAGTGTAGGAGGATTCTCATTTCTTTGTATCCTTGCCAGAATTTGACATTCTCTTCCTTTTTGATAATAGCCAGTCTAATTGGGGTGAGATGATATCTCAGTGTGGTTTTGATTTGCATTTTCCTGATGATCAGTGATGTTGAGCATTTTTTCATGTACCTGGTGTTCATTTGTATGCCTTCCTTTGAGAAATGTCTGTTCAGGTCCTTTGTCCATTTTTTAACCGAATTATTTGTTTTGTTTTGTTTTGTTTTACTGTTAAGTTGTTTGAATTCCTTGTATACTCTGGATATTGATCCCTTGTCAGATGTATAGTTTACAGATCTTTTCTCCCATTCTGTAGGTTGTCTTTTGACTCTGTTGATTATTTCCTTTGCTAAGCAGAAGGTTTGGAGTTTGACATAATCATATTTGTTTATTTTTTCTTTTGTTGCTTGTGCTTTTGGAGTCCTATTCGTAAAGGCTTTGCACAGTCCTATATCCTGAAGTGTTTTCCCCATGTTTTCTTTTAGAAGATTTAAGTGTCGGGTCACATACTTAAGTCTTTAATCCATTTTGAGTTGATTTTGGTAAATGGTTATATGTATGAGTCTAGTTTCATTCTTCTATACATGGATGTCCAGTTTTGCCAGTACTATTTACTGAAGAGGTTGTCTTTTCCCTAATATATTTTCTTGGTGCCTTTGTAAAGGATCGGTTTGCTGTAGGTACCTGGGTTGATTTCTGGGTTCTTTATCCTGCTCCAATTGCATCTGTTTTTATGCCAGTACCATAATTTGAAGTCAGATGGAATAATACCTCTGTTTTTATTTTTACTTTGGGGGCTATATGGGGTCTTTTCTTGTTCCATGTGAAATTTAGTATTGTTTTCTCTATTTCTGTGAAGCATGTCCTTGGCATTTTGATGGAAATTGAATCTGTAGATCACTTTTGAGTTGTATGGGCATTTTCACAATGTTAATTCTTCCAGTCAATGAACATGGAATGTCTTTCCATCTTTTGGTGTCCTCTTTAATTTCTTTCAGCAGTGTTTTGTAGTTCTCCGTGTAGAGATCTTTCACCTCTTTCATTACATTTATTCCTAGGTATTTTATTCATTTGTTAGCTATTGTAAATGGGCATGTTTTCTTGCTTTCTTTTTCTCCTTGTTTGTTTTTGGTGTATAAGAATACTACCGATTTTTCTGTATTGATTTTGTATCCTGCAAAATTACTGATTTCATTTTTGTGCTCTATGAGTTTTGTGGAAGAGGTCATGGGTTTTTTTGTATATAGGGTCTTGTAATCTGCAAATAGTTGCAATTTCACTTCATCTTTTCCAATTTGGATGCCCTTTATTTCTCTCTCTTGCCTGATTTCTCTGGCTAATACTTCCAATACTTTGTTGTATAGGATTAGTGCAAGTGGGCATCCTTGTCTTGTTTCTGTTCTTCAGCTTTTCTCTATTCACGATGATGTTGGCTATTGGTTTCATATAGAGCATTTACTGTGTTGAGATACTTTCCTTCTAACCCTAATTTGTTGAGGGTCTTTATCACGAAGGAATGCTGAATTCTGTCAGATGATTTTTCTGCTTCTATTGAGATAATGTTTTTTTCTCCTTACTTTTGTTGATGTGTATCACATTTACTAATTTGCATATGTTGAACCATCGTTTCATCACTGGGATGAATCTCACTTGATCATGGTGTATAATCTTTTTGATGTGGTGTTGTATTCTGTTTGCCAATATCTTCTTAAGTATCTGTGCATCTATGTCCATAAAGGATGATAGTCTGTAGCTTTCTTTTTTTGTTGTGTATTTATCTTGTTTTCAGGGTGATGCTGGCCTCATAGAATGAGTTTGGGAGAAGGGCTTCTGTTTCAATTTTTTTGAAGTTTGAAAAGGATTGGTGTTAATTCTTCTTTAAAGGTTTGGTTTAATTCAGCAGTGAAGCTATATGGTCCTGGGCTTTTCTTTGTTGGAAGACTGCTGAGTACTGCTTCAATCTCAACGCTTGTTACTGGTCTATTTGGTTTTGAATTTATTCTTTATTCAGCCTTGGTAATTTCTATATGTCAAATGTTTTCCTGTTTTCCCCAGATTTTCAAGATTTTGGTGTATAGTTGTTCATAATAGTCTCTAATGATTTTTCAATTTCTGTGGTATCAGGTGTAATGTCTTCTTTCTCATTTCTGATTTTTGTTATTTGGGTCT
>NW_007729119.1:28818-30186 GCF_000696425.1 Galeopterus variegatus
TTTTTAAAATTTATTGAGACTTAATTTGTGGCTTAGCATGTGGTCTATCCTGGAGAACGATCCATGTGCTGATGAGAATGTATATTCTGCTGTTGTTGAATGAAATGTTCTTTCAAGTGTCTTTCAAGTCCATTTGGTCTAAAGTGCTATTTAAATCCAATATTTGCTGGCTAATTCTTTGTTTAGATGATCTGTCCAATGCTGAGAGTGGCATGTTAAAATCCCCAACTATTACCATGTTGGGGTCTATTTCTCCCCTAGATCCAACAAGAGTTGCTTTATATATCTGGGGGCTCTGATGTTGGGTACATATATGTTTTTGATTGTTGCATCTTCTTGCTGCATTGGTCCTTTTATCATTATACAATGCCCTTCTTTGTCTCTTCTTATAGTTCTTAGTTTGCAGTCTATTTTATCTCATATAAGTATTGCAATTCCTGCTCATCTTTGCTTTCCACTTGTGTGGAATGTCTTTTTCCATCTCTTCACTATTAGTCTATGTGTGTCTTTATTGGTGAAATGAGTTTCTTGCAGGCAGCATATAATCAGGTCTAGATTTTTAATCCATTCAGCCAGTCTTTTATATTTCTTCTGTTCATTTCTTTCCCTTTTACTACTTATCTTTGTTGTTGGGTGTGTTTTGGTAGTGATAAAATACATTTCATTCCTCTTTTTCATTTATGTATCTGTTCTACTAGTGGTTTTTATTCTTTCTCACATGTTTATGGTGACATATATCTGTCTCTTGATTCCAGACAAAGAAGGACTCCCTTGAGGATTTGTTGAAGGGCTAGCCTTGTCATGGTAAATTCCACAATTTTTCTTGGTCTGGAAAAGATACTATTTCTCCTTCATTTCTGAAAGAAAGGTTTGCTGGATACACTATTCTTGGTTGGCAGTTTTGTTCTTGTAGGATTTTAAATACGTCATCCCACTCCCTCCTGGTCTGTAGCGTTTCTTTTGAGAAGTCTGCTGTTAGCCTGATGGGGATTCCCTTAAATTTTATTTGATGCTTTTTTCTTGCAGTTTGTAGAGCTTTTTCTTTGTCTTTGACTTTTGAAAATTTGACTACAGTTTGTCTCATGAAGGTTCTTTTGCGTTGAATCTGTTTAGGTATCTTTGAACTTCCTGGATCTGTAAACCATATATGTCTCCCAATATTTGGGAAGTTTTCAGCTATTATTTTATTAAATAGGCTTTCAAGGTCTTTTCCTTTCTCTTCCTCTTCTGGCACACTCATAACGCAAATGTTTGTACATTTAAGGTTATCAGAAAAGTTTTGTATGTTTTCTTCATTTTTTAAAATTTGTTTTTCTTTCTTTCTTTCTTTTTCTTTCTTTTTTTTTTTTTTTTTGTCCAACTGTGTTA
>NW_007729119.1:30853-39615 GCF_000696425.1 Galeopterus variegatus
TCCTGAAATTTCTTTTTGACTTCATTGTGATTTATATCTATTTTTTCATCCATCATTTTAAGTTTCCTTGGTATTGCCATTTTGGATTCCTCTTCATGCAATTCATCAATTTCCTGTTGTTTGGGGTCTAGTATTGGGGAGTTGGAGTCTTCTTTATGGGGAGTAATGTTTCCCCGTTTTATCATGCTTTTCATATTTCTGCATTGATGTCTGGGCATCTGGTGGTGTAGTCAGTTCTTTTAATTATAGGAGTAGCTATTGAAAGGGGAGACTCTTTCCTGTATAAATATTCTGTATTGATAGTCAGTTTGGGTGTTTGATGTTTGGATCTGGGTGAGTGCAGTACTGCAGACTTCATATGACTTTTTCAGCTGTATTCAGTCTTAAAGTTGTCTGTGGGTGTCTTTGTAATCTAAGTGGTGGGGCAACCGGCATTTCCTTGTTGGGGTTGGTGATCCTCTGTAGGTAGGTGAATAGATATATACTGTCGCATCAGGTCCTGACAGGTCTGTAGAAGGCCACTGGATCAGCTGTTGAGCCTGGAGCAAGCCTGTGTGGATGCTGAAAAAGCTGCTACCCAATCAGCTGTTGGTTTGGGAGTATATTCACAGCTGTCACAGGGGCTGGCAGCTCTGCAGGTGGCCTCCTAATGTTGAGCCTGATGCCAACCTGCAAGGGTACAGCTGAGGACATCAGCTCTGTAGAGGTCTGCCTTGGGGCATCAGAGCCCTACCTTGTCTACTGTTGGTCTGATAGCAGATAAACACTGAAACAACAGGTTCTGGAAGCTCTGTAGAGGGCTACTTGTTCAGTTGTTCAGCCAAAGGCAAGCTTGCATGAATGCTGCAGGACCCAGTGGCTCACTGGAGGTGTGATGTAGGGAGGAAAAGGTGCTACCCAGTCAGCTGTGTGACCAGGAGTAGGTACACATAGCTGTCACAGGGCCTGGCAACTCTGTTGGTGGCCCCTGTTCAGCTGTTGAACCTGATGCAAGCCTTAAAGTGTACAGCTGAGTCCAGCAGCATTGTAGAGGGCTGTCTTGGGTGTCAAAGCCCCTGTCTCATCTGCTGTTTGTCAGTGAGCAGGTGTATACTGTTGTAGTAGATTCTGGCAGTTCTGGAGAGGGCCACTGGATTGGCTGTTGAGTCCAGAGCAAGCTTGTTCAAATGCTGCATGACCCAGCAGCCCCCTAGAGCTGTGGAAGGCAATTAGGGAGAGAAGGGACCACTACTAGACTGGCTGTCAGCAAGGGCACCTGTGCACTCAGCAGGACAAAGAGTTGTTCAAGACTGCTACACACAAATGTGGGGAAGACCTGTTTACCAGCAGCTTCCCCACTGAGCTGGTTAGCCTAACCACCTGGTGAGGGCAGGGAGGGTTGCATGGGCTCAGACACTGGGTTCTCTCACTACACAAGATTCAAGAATAAAGAACAAATCTTAGGCAAAATTAATATATATATTTTCTTAGGTGAGAAGTGCAGAAAATATTCCAACATACCTGATCCATTTAGAAATTGATTTCCACTGAGGAAGCTGAAGACTGAGTTTGTGTCATCTGTCAACAGCTCCCAGAATCTTTCCCAATTACCTAGCATAGACCTGCATGTGAGGTGTCTGGGGACCAGTCTGTAAAACTGGTTTGAAGGTCTGAGCCCTAGCTCTGACAATATAAATGGAAACAGTATAACTAAAATAATGAAATAACTAAAATAATTTTGGCTTTAGTTATGATTTGCCTTACTTTATAGAGCCCTTTGCTCAATAACAATTTTGGAAACTACAAAGAGCCTGTTGTCTTTATGACTGTCTGCCAAAGGCACTGCAGCCCCTGGTAGGCTGCAGGCCCTCCTTGCTTACCCTTAGTGACCATCTAGACCAGTTTGTATACAGGCTCAGCTATGGATTCCCTGCTTCTGTACGTCAGGTGCTTCAGGTCCTTCAGCACTACTTCTTTAGGGAAAAGAAACAGCTCTGGGGATCAAGATGTCACTGGATGAGTAACCTTGCTACACACTTACACCCTTGTCTTTTGGTCTCATGAGGATTGTGGGTTAGAGTCCCGAAAAAATTAAGGGTGATTCAAAAGGTTATACCTGTGGAGGTTCTCATGTAATTCAGTTTGGAAATGAAGGTTTGGTTAATAGTGTGCTTGATTTACTGTTTTTCTGTTCTGTGTGATCTGTGTGTTTTGTTTGTGTATAATTGGCTGGTTGAGATTACATTCTTTGGTGACCACAAGTAACTATGTCCCCAGAGAAAGGGTTATTTTTTTTTTTGTTCTGGTGCCTTAGACAAAGTTCTTCCAAAATCATGGTAAGTGCAAGTGGCTTTCCCAATTACAGTCCTTTGGGATGTATTCCTTAGAATTGAGAAATGTTCATCCACAGCCAGGTGTGCTCAGTTTCTGAAGACTTGCCTCCTTCATGAACATAGGATGACATTAGAGAAGTCCCATCAGGAAGATGAGAGGCTTCTATGAGTTGCAACCTATCAATCCAATTAATTCTCTGGAAGCAGTACCCAGAGCTGAACCAGGGTGGATCCCAATGACCCCAGGGATATTTTAGCTACATTGGACCACTACAATATGTGCTTAATAACAGGAATGCAAAAGTGGATTCCTAAACCAAAGAGCTGGAAGAAGGTCCAGTAGGCACAAGGATGAAAGAAAACGCCCTTCGCCTTCCTTGAAAGAGTTTGAGGCCTATATACTGATATTGACCAAGAGCACCCAGATAAGGAGACTGGTTAGTATGACCTTTAGTCAGAATGCTCCAGATATAAGAAAAAAGCTTCAAAGAATGGAAAAAGAATTGGGAATGTGAAGGCTTAATTCATGGAGATTGCCTTCAGGTAAAAAGCCATATGTGAACAGGCTTCAGGTGAAAAAGCTTCAGGGGAATGGGCTTTAGGTGCTAGAAGCCTTTGCCTTTGCTCTGAATCAGGCAGCAAACAACAACTAATCCTCTGCCTGAGTGTCAGACAGGATGCTATATTACCTGTCCTATACCTGCTCTGTTCCATAGCCAGGTGTAAAGCTAGGGCTTACAGAGCCCTTGAGTCTGTTGCACAGATTAGGTTACAAACCCTCCACACGCAGGTCTGTGAGCTAAGTAATAGGGAAAAAAAAGGTTCTGGGAGCCGTAGGTATAGAAAAATGAATGGGTTTTATTCAGATCTAGGAGCAAATATCCTAGTGGCTTCTCTGAGAGTTGTGAGAAGCCCTGTGGACCAGAGCTGTTAGTCTTTTATAACACAACCCTGGACACCTGGGTGCCCATACACAACTTACGTTAAGTAATAACAAGGAACACCTGAGGATATTTACAGCAAATGCTCAGCAAGGTTCTGAACATATAACACAACCCTGGACACCTGGGTGCCCATACACAACTTACATTAAGTAATAACAAGGAACACCTGAGGATATTTACAGCAAATGCTCAGCAAGGTTCTGAACATCCCAGGGGCCCTGACATATCGGAGGGGCCCTGACATTTTCCTATTTTTCTCAACACCAGGTGAGAGATAAGACAGCAAGCAATACTGAGGATGCCCACATAAGGAAATAAACAACCATGGATAAGACCCCTCCCAGGGCTCCCACCATCTAGCCATGAAGGCCACCCAGCCATGGGAACACAGCAATGTGCCTATTGCAAACAAGAAGGCCATTGGAAATGATAGCAATCAGGAATGATAGGGCCCAAGGGCTCCTCTAGATTCCATCAGCTCCATTAACATGGAATGATTGTGGGAAAAAGACTTGCAGACTTATTGATATCAGAGCCACATATTTAGTTCTAAACATCCAACAAGATCTCCTCTCTCCTAAAATCACTGCAATCACAGTGTCTTTGGAGAAGTTTCTCATAGGCCTTTCCTTCAGCCCTTTGAGTGCCACCTAGGAAAGACATATTTGAAACATAGCTGCTTATACATATCTAAATATTCGATAACCCCTGTTGGGCCATGATTTGCTAACCAAACTAAATGTGCAAGTGGCTTTTACTTGTAACTCCATGCCTCATAGAGGCCCCAGTCTACAGGAAAGACAAAAAAATGAATCATACCTTAAAGACTTGTTCAAATAGTCAAGAAACCAATCTGATGTAGTATAAGTCCTTAACAGGCCAACTGTTGGTTGCCTTGCTTAGAGAGAGGGGTGTCCCTAGAAGGAAGCTCCAATTGAGCCCCCATGAGATGTTTGATGTTAGACCCTTCTTTAAAACTGAACATTACTGTAGTAGCCTTGATAACTCATGTTGTTAAAGAACTAGACACTATAAAATGCATTCAGTCTATAGGAGCTACCCTTGCAGCAACTGACAAATATGTTCTAGTCACATAATATTTCCCACTGATATTCCATTATGTTGTTTGAGTCTGGGAGACTGGGTTTTACTCACAACCTGGGAAAACCAACATCCTGAGAGCCAGCTTTGGCCCAAATGGATCAAACCTTACGAAGTTTTGCTGTTTATACATTCCTCACTTAAAAGGATTCCTCACAGATTTATCATTCTGGTATAAAATTAATTCCTGTTAATGAGCAAGACCCTCCTCGATCCCTTCTTAATTTGCAAACGGACATGCTCTCCACAGATTAGAGGAGGCAAGCAGATTCAACTGAACATCAGGTGGTTGATAATACCAGACACTGATTTCTCCACTGAATATTCTTGTGAGCCTGTTGAAGACTTAAAGTTACTTATCAAGAAAGAACACTAAGATAAGTGAGCAAGTTTCCCTACCTCACTTTTCTAGTTTAAATATTTGCTTGCTTAGTTTTAATATTTTACCTACAAAAACCTGAAGGATTAAATCACTTTTCCTATAGCCCTTAAATAATGGCTTCCCCTTTACTTGTTCCTGAGATTGCTCTTTTTAGCCTAATATACTTAAGTACCTTTTAGGCTTAGAGAGAGAACTTCAACAGGTGGCTATTCAATCTGAGACCTGTGAGTATTTACAATTAAATGCAAATTAGTTTTATTTCTCAAACCCAGATGTACACCTCTTATTAGCAGGACTGACTTAGAACAGTCATCCCTTACCAGGTTCCCCCAAGATTGGGTAATGTAGAAAGAAAATGTGGGACCAAGAGCATCTAAAACCAGCTGAAAAGTAGGTCTTTTTCCCTATCATTGTTTTATAAGCTCTTACAGGATGCAAACTGGGCATGCACAGAGAGGAGGACCTTGCCCTCTAGACACCTTCTATGAAGCGAGAGACCCTTCAAGGAAAATTTGACATCCAGTAGCTTCATTGCCATATGTTGACTTGGAATTAGCCAATCCCTTAAACTTCCTCATTTTGTCAAGCCTTTAAAAACATGCCCAGTCCCTGGATCAAAGAGACAGTTTTGAACTTTGCCTCCAATCTCCTTGCCTGTCAACCTACAATAAAGCTCTTCTTTTCTCAAACCAATGACATAACATTAGTTTCTATGTGTGTTGGGCAGTGAGCCCTTTGCTCAGTAACAGTATTAATTCAACTTCTAGTATTATCATTCATTATTTTCCATATCATCCATTATCTATGTATTGTGAATAAATATAATTTTTAGTTTGAGTTGCTAGTCACATTTCTTTAGGAGAAGCTGATTTTTAGCAAAACGTTTCATAGATTGTTGTCATAACAGAGCATAGATTAGGTATTTTCACTCTTAGGCAATCTTAACTTCTGTGCAGAACTGAAAGAGATATTCATCTTTTTTTTTTCCTTGAAAAATCCATAAGGAAAAATCGAGACCAACCAGTAAAAAATCCTTAAGGAAAAGTTGACACCAACCAGTAAAAATCTAGAGAAACTGGCCAAAATAAGCATAGGTCTTAGAGAAAGGTCCAAGTAAGATTGTGGGTACTAATCTTCAAAAAAGAAATGACCATTGAGAATTTCAGAGAAGATATGGCTTAGGAAACATCAGCAGCTGTCCAGTATTCAAATTGTAAGTTTTCTGTTAATCTAAATATTCTAGGTTGATCTGCAATATGTCTTGTCTGTTGTTCAACTTCTGTTATCTACAGAAATCTTCAGAAAAAGGTAATATACAAGTGGTCTTTTTAGAAAAAATATGGAAAGAAGGCTCTTTTCCCCAAAACTAATAAAAAGATCAAAGATAGAAAGAGATGCAAGAGACTCAAGAAAAACTGAGTACATGGATGAGGTAACTAGGAGAAATATATAGCCACCAGGAATTTCCAGTGTAGAGGAAATCCTGGGCTTTAAATTTGACTTGAATGCAGTTTTGAGCCACTTATAAATAGCCTGAGTGGGCGAACTCCAGCAGGCTGGAGAATTTGTAGAATTGGCAGCTAAAATTATGGTTGAAGAAAAACATTTTTCCTGCTGTCTTTAAACAAAAATCTGAAACTAAGGCCCACTTTCAAATGTCAGAAAGGTCACAGGTGAAGGAAAAAAAAATGTGTGTTTGTGTATATACATGAGGGTACTTCAAAAGACTCATGAAAAATGGAATGAAAAGATAATACAAATCTTTCCATGAATTTTTTGATGTACCCTTGTATACATACAGTGAAACAAATGTCATACAAGTATAAACAGTGATGTTTTGAAGACTATTTAAACTGAACAATAATTATTAAGTTATTTAGGTCAGTACATCTAAATTAAAATATATCAGTATAATTCTTTGATATTCATTTTCCTGGTAACTAATGTGAAATATATTTTCATATGCTTATTGGCCATTCATATTCCTTTTCTTTTTTTGATATTTAATTTTCAGATCAGAGTTAAAATGAACACACCACAGCTTTAGAGAGATGATTTCCCTTGCTGATCACTACTTTAATTCTCCAAACATCTTTCCCTCTGTGGTCATTTTCTATTTTCTACCAACATAATTTCTACCAGTTCTACCCCAAGTAATGGGTGCATTGCTTTCGGATTGTAATCACAATAATGCTCTGAGGGTGTTTCACTGATAACTTTTCCTGTTTTTAAGTAGAGGCTACCAGTTCAAGGAGATTATTGTGAACTCGCTTATTATTTGTAATTAAATTAAACTCAGTATCAGTAGTTAGCATTCTGACGACTTTGTGTATCCAGTAATTGAGCATTTGGCCAATCACTTCTGTTTCTTTTTTTTTTTCAATTGAATTTTATTTTGTCGATATACACTGTGGTTGATTATTGAGGCCAATTACCAAAACCTCCCTCCCTCCTCCCTCTCCCCGCCCCTCAACAATGTCATTTCTGTTTGCTTGTTGTACCAATTTAAATATTGCAATTGTTGTGTCTTCCCCGCCCCCCCCGCAAGTTGTTTGAGTATTTATTTATTTATTTTTAGCTCCCACAAAAAATGAGAACATGTGATATTTCTCTTTCTGTGCCTGAGTTGTTTCACTTAATATAATTCTGTCTAGGTCCATCCATGTCATTGCAAATGGCAGCATTTCATTCATTTTTACAGCAGAGTAGTATTCCATTGTCTAGATGTACCACATTTTCCATATCCACTCATCTGATGATGGACTTTTGGGCTGGTTCCGACTCTTAGCTATTGTAAAGAGTGTTGCAATGAACACTGGAGAACAGGTATACCTTCAACTTGACGATTTCCATTCCTCTGGGTATATTCCCAGCAGTGGGATAGCTGGGTCATGTGGCAGATCTATGTGCAATTGTTCGAGGAACCTCCATACCATTTTGCATAGAGGCTACACCATTTTGCAGTCCCACCAACAATGTATGAGAGTTCCTTTTCTCTGCAACCTCGACAGCATTTATCATTCACAGTCTTTTGGATATTAGCCATCCTAACTGGGGTTAGATGGTATCTCAGTGTGGTTTTGATTTGCACTTCCCGAATGCTGAGTGATGTTGAACATTTTTTCATATGTCTGTTGGCCATTCATATATCTTCCTTTGAGAAAAGCCTATTTAGCTCCTTTGCCCATTTTTTAATTGGGTTGCCTATTTTGTTGTAAAGTTGTGTCAGTTCCTTGTATATTCTGAACATTAATCCTTTGTCAGATGTATATTTTGCAAATATTTTCTCCCACTCTGTTGGTTGTCTTTTAATTCTGTTGTTTCTTTTGCTGTGCAGAAGCTTTTTAGTATGGTATAATCCCATTTGTTTATTTTTCCTTTGGTTGCCCGTGCTTTTGGGGTTATATTCATGAAGTCTGTGTCCAGTCTCCTTCCTGAAGTGTTTCTCCTATATTTTCTTTAAGAAGTTTTATTGTTTCAGGTTGTATATTTTATTCTTCAATATATTTTGAGTTGATTTTAGTATATGGTGAGAGGTATGGGTCTAGTATTGCATACTGATATCCAGTTATCCCAGCACCATTTGCTGAAAGTAGTCTCTTCCCCAGTGTATAGGCTTGGTGTCTTTATCAAAGATCAGAGAGCTGTAGGTGTGTGGGTTGATTTCTGGATTCTCTATTCTATTCCATTGATCAGTGTGTCTGTTTTTATGCCAGTACCATACTGTTTTTTATAGCTCTGTAGTATAGTTTAAAGTCAGGTAGTGTTATGCCTCCAGCTTTATTTCTTTTTGCTCAGAATTGCTTTGGCTATGCATGGTCTTTTGTTATTCCATATAAATGTCTGGATAGTTTGTTCCATTTCTGAGAAAAATGTCACTGGAATTTTGATGGGGATTGCATTAAATTTGTATATCACTTTGGGTAGTATGGGAAATGTTAATTCTTCGAATCCAAGAGCACAGGATATCTTTCCATCTTCTTGTGTCCTCTTTAATTTCTCTCAGCAGTGGTTTGTAGTTCT
>NW_007729119.1:39675-40714 GCF_000696425.1 Galeopterus variegatus
CTTCTCTTCTCTGATTGCTCTGGCTAGTACTTCCAACACTATGTTGATTAGGAGTGGTGAGTGTGGGCATCCTTGTCTAGCTCCTGTTCTTTAAGGAATAGCTTTCAGCTTTTCCCCATTCAGGATGATATTGGCAGAGGGTTTATCATATATGGCTTTAATTATGTTGAGATACTTTCCACCTGTACCTAACTTGTAGAGAGTCTTTGTCATGAATGAGTGTTGAATTTTATCAAAAGCTTTTTCAGCATCTATAGAGATGATCATATGGTCCTTGTGTTAGATTTTATTAATATGGTGTATCACATTTATTGATTTGCATATGTTGAACCAACCTTGTATCCCTGGGATGAATCCCACTTGATCGAGGTGTATAATTTTGCATATGTGTTGCTGTATTCTTTTAATTAGTATTTTATTGAGGATTTTTGCATCTATATTCATTAAATATATTGGCCTGTAGTTTTCTTTTTTAGTTATATCTTTATCTGGTTTTGGTATCAGGTTGATGTTTGCTTCATAGAATGAGTTTGGGAGAATTGCCTCTGTTTCAATACTTTGGAATATTTGTAGAGAATTGGTGTCAATTCCTCTTTGAATGTTTGGTAAAATTCTGTTGTGAATTCATCTGGTCTCGGGCTTTTCTTTGTTTGGAGCTTTCTGAAAACAGCTTCAATCTCTTATTGTTATTAGTCTGTTCAGATTTTCTATATCTTCTTGACTCAATGTTGGTAGCTTGTGTGTATCCAGAAATTTATCCTTTTCCTGAAGATTTTCTTTTTTTTTTTAATTATTTTTATTTTGTCAATATACAATGTGGTTGATTATTATGACCCATCACCGAAACCTCCCTCCCTCCTCCCTCTCCCCCTCCCACCCAAGAATGTCCTTTCCGTTTGCTTGTTGTAACACCTTCAAAGAAATTGTAGTTGTTATATCTTCTTCCCCCCCGTTTTTTTTTGTTTTGTGTGTGTGTGTGTGTGAGTGAATTTATTTGTGTATTTTTAGCTCCCACCAATAAGTGAGAACATGTGGTATT
>NW_007729119.1:41714-48542 GCF_000696425.1 Galeopterus variegatus
GTGAGTGAATTTATTTGTGTATTTTTAGCTCCCACCAATAAGTGAGAACATGTGGTATTTTGTTGGCATATAGTAGTTTACGGTAGTATCAAATGATTCCTTGTATTTCAGATGTATCAGTTGTAATATCACCTTCTTCATTTCTAATTTTTGTTATTTGGATCATCTCTCTTCTTTTTTTAGTTAGCTGTGCTAATGGTTTGTCAATTTTATTTATCTTTTCAGAACACCAACTTTTTGATTCATTGATCTTTTGTATTGTTTTTTGGGTTTCAATTTCATTAAGTTCTGCTCTGATCTTAATGATTCCTTTCGACCTGCTACCTTTGGGTTTGTATTGTTCTTGTTTTTCTAGTTCTTTAAGGTGCAGTATTAGCTTGTTCAGTTGCCATCTTTCCATTCTTCTGAAGCCAGCATTTAATATGATAAATTTCCCCCTTAGTACTGCTTTTGCAGTATCCCATAGGTTTTGGTATGATGTATCATTATTTTCATTAGTTTCAATAATTTTTTTGATTTCCTGTTTGATTTCTTCTTGGACCCATATGTCATTAAGTAGAATGCTGTTTAATTTCCATGTGTTTGTATAGTTTCCAGAATTTTATTTATTATCGATTTCTTATTTTAATCCATTGTAGTCTGAAAAAAATACATGGCAGAATTCCAATTTTTTTATTTGTCGAGACTTGATTTGTGACCTAACATGTGATCTATCCTGGAGAATAATCTATGGGCTGATGAGAAGAATGAATATTCTGAGGTTGTTGGATGGAATGTTCTGTAGATATCTGCCTAATCCAGTTGGTCTAGAACATTGTTTAGATCCTGTGTTTCTCTGCTGATTCTTTGCCTAGATGATCTGTCCAATATTGACATTGGGGTGTTTGGGTCCCCTGCTATTATGGTATGAGTGTCTATTTCCTTCTTTAGATCTAATAGAGTTTGTTTTATAAATCTGGGTGCTCCAACATTGGGTGCATACATATTTATGATTGTTATGTCTTCTTGATGCATCAGTCCTTTTATCATTATGTAGTGGCCCTCATTATCTCTTTTTATGGTTTTTAGTTTAAAGTATATTTCATCAGATATAAGAATAGCTACTCCAGCTCATTTTTCACTTCTGTTTGCATGGTAAATCTTTTTCCATCCTTTCACTCTTAGTCTGTGTGAGTCTTTATGGGTGAGGTGGATCTCTTGAAGGCAGCATATAGTTGGGTCCTCATTTTTAATCCAGTTATCCAGTCTGTGTCTTTTGATTGGGGAATTTGATCCTTTTACATTAAGAGTTGTTATTGAAAGGTGTTGATTTACTCCTAGCATTTTATTGATTTTTTTTGGATGTCTTAAGTGTCTTTTGATTCTTTCTGATTTACTGTTTGTTTTCTGTATTTGTTGGTTCCTTGGGTTGTAGATAAACTTTTTTTTTGTTTTCTCTTCATTGTTGCTATTTTTATTTTACTAGTGGGTTTTGATTTTTCTTGGGTTTTTATGGCAGTAGTTATTTTTCAGGTATCAAACCCAGTACTCCCTTGAGAATTTCTTGTAAGATTGGTCGTGTGGTAGTGAACTCCCACAGTTTTTGTTTGTCTTCAACAAAAGACAAGAAATTGCCCTTCATTTCAGAAGGATAGCCTTGTGGGGTAGAGTATTCTTGGCTGGCAGTCTCTGTCTTTTAGTATTTTGCATATCATCCCTTTCCTTTCTGGCTTTTAGGGTTTGTGATGACAAGTCTGATGTTAGTCTGATTGGGGCTCCCTTATAATTGATTTGATGCTTCTCTCTTGCAGCTTTTAAGATTCTCCCTGTGTATTTGAGTTTTGCCAATTTGACTATAACATGTCTTATAGAAGACCTTTTTGGGTTGAATACATTTGGGGATCTTTGAGCTTCCTGAATCTGAAGATCTGTGTCTTATCCTATACCTGGGAAGTTATCTGCCACTATTTTGTTGAATATGTTTTCAATGCAATCTCCTTTTTCCTTCCCTTCTGGAATACCCAAGACTTGGATATTTGAGTGCTTAAGGTTGTCTGATATCTCTCTTAGATTTTCTTCAATGTTTTTAATTCTTTTTTCTTCTTTTTTTTGTCGACCTTTGTTATTTCAAACAGCCCATCTTCAAGGTCAGAAGTTCTCTCTTCTGACTCTGCAAGCTTGCTGGTTAAACTCTCTGTTGTGTTTTTTTATTTCATTGAATGGATTCTTCAGCTCGGCAGTCTCTGCTACATTCTTTTTCAAGGCATTGATTTCCTTGTACATTTCTTCTTTCAGGTCCTGTATACTTTTTCTCATTTCATTGTGTTGTCTAGCTGAGTTTTCTTGGATCTCATTTAGTTTCCTTGGAATTATCACTCGAAATTCCTCTTTACACTTAAAGGTTTTATTATGCTATAATAAAAATAATTTTAAGGAATACCATTCTGTGTATATCTTTTGCTTCACTGAAACATCCAAATAGCATAAAGAAATCAGTAGCACATTGTATTGATGTGGTCCTTCAGAGTTTTCTAGGAGAAAACATTCAAGGTATCTATGAGATATTTTGGTACTCAGAATTAAACTAGGGATTACACTAGGTAAATGTACTAAAAAACAAAAACATTACAGAAGTTCTTAAACTTTTTGGTCCATGGACTCCTATGGATAGCTGGTGAAGCTGTTGGACCCTCTAACTAAAATATTACTTTTAAATATATAAATATTCCATAGGATTACAAAATAAAGCAATTACATTGGAACATCCTATTAAATATATTAAAAATCAAATTTGCCATTCAGTGACGTCTCTCAATAAATTTATTAAATAACAAGTTAACACATTTATATTATAAGCAATTTAAGTCTAAATTTTGTTTTTTAAAGACATACCTATGTGAAGGCTGCTTGTAGTCTGTCTACATGCCTATATATCATAACAGATTACACTCTCTTGAGGAAAGTTAAGAATTCTTATTTGAACTGTCATGTTCTAAAAGAAAATAATGAAAATGTCTCACCTCCTTCTATATATTGCTCACCAAACAGAGAGTACTTGAATGATGGATAGCTATGTATATCACCAACATAAAAATATGATTTCAAGATTTAGTTTGCTTAAATGACTGGTAGATGCGGAGTTTTGCCACTACTTAGAGGTTAATGTTGAGCATACATTTGTAGACAGGAAGACTGGCTTCACTTGTGATCTGTAATTCTAATAACTACTCAAATCAAGTTAGTGATAAAAGTAAATTACATATGCAATAATTTAAATGTGGAATGAAAGTATCTATAATATCTTTCAGTGACTAAGTCACAGTTATTAATACTACATGCTTTCCTGCCTATAATCATAAAGAAATACAGGAAAATGATTAATTAAATGTTATTAAAGATGAAATTATATTTTTCCTATGTTCATGAACCTTTTGGATTCAGTGTGTGAACTCCTTGGATTTCTATGGAACCCCAAGAATAATTCCCGAACTAATGAAAAGAAAATGGGAACTGTTAAAATTTAGAGGAGTATCAGTAAATTTTCCTAGGTAGGATATTAAATATTTTACTATAATACATATTTTATTTGCTTAGTAAAAAATCCACACTTTTTAAAAATTATATTTCACTATGTATTGATGATTAGTAACAAACATTAAAATACTGAAAATTCTGAAACTACTAAAGATAAAAATGCTGAAAAGTATAGATTATTTTAATGAAAAGTCAAAATTAAACTTTAAAAATTTTAAATTTTATTCATAATTTTAAAAATTCTGACATTTTTCAGGTATTTATTAGGAGTAGGAGTTGCAAAGACAACTAAGACATGTCCCTGCTCTTATTGAGTTTATTATGTAGGTAAAAAAAAAAAAAAATCCCCCACACACAAAAAATTTTCTTCCTAACTGAATTTTCTTCCACTTTAGTTATCATGTTTCACTTGAATGATGCATAGCCTTTGCTGACAGAAGTGTGTAGGACCTGTTATGGGTCCTGGGATGGGAGTAGAGATTGCCAGGACTTGTCATTAGACTCACCCCTCTAGGTAAAGAGTGATAATCAGAAATGTACTATTCCAGACAAGGCCTGATCTCTGTGAAATATGGGAAACTCCAGTCACTTTGCTTCCACAGCTAAATATTGTAATCACTAGGAGAAGCAGCATTTCTTCCCAGAAAAGAACATAAGAGAGAAGACCGGACTGTCTATGAACAGTAAAAACCAAATCACCATTTAAGTTTCATAAATGGAGCTCAAGGGAGAGAACAAATAATAATAACAAAAGACTCCCTTTCCTTATAGGTTACTGAAATAAAGAGCAGAAGCTCAGGGCATGAACTGGGCTCAGTATTAAGACCCTGACTTGAGTGTCAGAGGGATGTTTTGACAGAGGGATGAATCCAACAGAAGCACTAGAACCATGTGTCTAACTAGTTACCATGAGAAGGTAACTAAGAATAAATTTGAACTAGTAAGCAATGAAATAGCATGGCAGTGATGCAGCGTTACAAGTTATCAGGGTTTGCAGAAAGGAATATCTCAGAGAAGAATAATCCCTTAGATTTCAGGGATGCTTGGATGATTTTTCTCATGCCCAGATATATTTTTTCCAATCAAGTGTTCTGCTGGCTAAAATTCTAAAGTCTCTTTGTCTCTTTAGAAAATACAAATGTTGATTTAATTTTACACAAAATATTATTAATCAATTTATTAACATATGCTACCACTCAGCAGATTTTATTAAGTGCTCACTATGCACCAGACACTGTGTTAGCCCAGTGGATACAAAGACAAATGAACTGTTAACCTGACCTTGAACAACTCAAAGTAGAGGTAATACTAAAATTGAAGCATAGCATATACTCAAGGTGATAAACATAGATGCAAGCACCTATCTGTGCTTAGTCAGTCCAAAAACAGGGGTCACATGGTAATTTGAACATGTAAAAGGAACTTTGGGCTAAGACCTGAAGGATGAGTTCATTTTTTCCAGACACATAAGAAAAGTGTCAACATTCAGGATAAATGGAACAATGCATGCAAAATATATAACAATGAAAAGCTATGGTATTATCATGCAATGCTGGCTATTGATATTACAGTGTGAATAAATTTACTTGCCCTCTCCTAGCTCAATTCTGTTGGGGGAGGATGACAACTCTGATATCTGTAATATACAGGAAACTTACAAGGAAGAAAAGTACATAAAGGGAGGCACATTTCTTCCTCCTCCAATTTTGTTTGGAGCTCTCCTTGCTCACAAATGAGAAAGATTAGTTAGATTCAGACATGAATGCTATGTAATGATATCATAAACACTTAACACTTAGATTCAAAAATGTGTTTTACAAATACATTTTTAAAGGATTGTTTCATCAATTGAGCAGATAAGAAATAAGAGTTTAAGTGGCTGTTAGAACAATTTAGCAACAGACCCGCAACCGACTGAATTTTCTTTATTCCAAGTAGAGGCAACACTATTTCGTACTTCACATGATTTGACCTGGGCTGCCTTTCAATTTGTAAAGGCAATAAGAAAGAAAAGATATAGGCTGCTCATTAACAACATACATGGCTTCTTGATCAGGATGGATCTTGTTGGTAATTTCATTTTCTGCTGAAGGCATTGCATGGTAGACTAATTGCTGGCTATAAAGGTTGCACTCATTAAGCTACACTTACCAACCCCTGGGGTAGAATGTTATTTTCCTAGCCACCATGCTGCCTCTCATTAAGCTACACTTACCAACCCCTGGGGTAGAATGTTATTTTCCTAGCCACCATGCTGCTAGGAAATCAATACTGATTTTTTAAAGCAGTCCCATTGATTTTTACAGATGTTGTAATTTGAGTCTTTCCTTTTTATACTCTCTACCTCTCTCGACTCAATGTGTTTTATGCCTTATCTTTTTGTCAAGTCACAATCCTGTGAACTATCCTGTGAACTGGATTGAGTTCAAGGTGTTTAATGTTGACGTCTCTGAATCCTACTATGTGAAGCATAGTTTTCCAATGAATGAGATCACAGCAGTGGACAAAAGAGTACACTGTACTCTTTTGTCCACTGTAGTCAGTTGCTTCCAGAGAAAAGAAATCTGAATTCTTAGTGCCTGTAACATTGATTGATTCCTCCTAGAAAGGTGGTGTTGTACCCATACAAAACAGAGGATGACTTGCATAAGCGGTCATCTTTTAGGAGGGAAAAAAGATTAATCAGCTCATTGTTGAATGAAGAGAGTATATGCTCAATTTTCATGTTATTTGCAAAAAGATTTTTAGAAGTGACCATGTGTAAACACAATAAAATTTTTACATACTAAAATGGCACCCTCTTTCTCTGTGTAATATCCAAATTAAACAAGATACTGCAGGTTGGTTATGCATGGGAGATTATGAAAAAGAACATAGGAGGAGCCAGACTCAAGAAAGAAAACTAGGAGTAGGAAAGCAAGGCAACATCACATAAATAAAATAATTGATTTAGGAGTATCCCATATGTATCCTTTGGTGTCCTCCTTGGGTTAAAATGCCTAGAAAAGTGTAACCTGATTCCATTCCCACAACTATGTGCATATTTTAAACAGCTTTTAAAAAATATGCTTTTACTTTTCCTCATTATCTAGATTCTCCACTATTTCTTTAAGTTGTTTAGGAGATTTGCTTGGTGAAAATCACACATACGTGTTTTGTTTAAGCAGTCTGTATGGTGCAAAGAGCTAACGCTACATTTTTCACTTTATTGTAACTCAAGAGCAATTTGAAACAAAGTTTAAATGAATATGAAAATTACAGGTTTTTATACTTTTCAGAAAACAGAATTTTAAAAATAACTCAGATTTTACTTAA
>NW_007729119.1:48899-76302 GCF_000696425.1 Galeopterus variegatus
ACAAAGTTTAAATGAATATGAAAATTACAGGTTTTTATACTTTTCAGAAAACAGAATTTTATAAATAACTCAGATTTTACTTAAAATAAATATAGAATCAGTATTCTCAGACAAGGCTGCTAAATTGGGCTGTTCTATCCAATAATCATGAGAAATAGAAATGACAATTAGAGGAATATTAATTATAATGATGCATAGCAACATTAATTTTTCATTACATGATTAGTGTTTATTAAAGAATACCAACTGAGTCCAATTTCTATTGTTTAAATAGCAATATAGCACTTTACCTCCATGTTTTTTAGTCATAAGAGAGTTTACGAACATGCTTTGGTATGTGGAATCTTTTTAAAGAAATTATGATGTGAGATCTCTTCCTCAAAAGGGTTCATGTAGCACACAATTTCAGAAGAACAGAAGAGAAAGTGGTCTTTTTGTCTTTTCCTAGACAGTGATGAAAACCTGGATAAGTGGTGAGTCATTGATTAGGTAGCTAGTGCTCCTTACAGCCTCTAGCTAGACAGCTTCCTGGTCTGCTCTGACATATAGTTTACAAACCCAAGCTTCCAGCGTGCTTCATCACCACGTGACAGAGTTGGGATAATTCAATGCTGTAATTTATTCTTCCGTTCATTTAAAAAATACATATTGTGCATCAGAATATGTTCTGAGTACTACAAGTGCAAAAAGAAAAAAAAAGTATCCTGCCCTTAAGAAATCAGTCTACTTTAAAAGAAAACAAATACAAAATACATACCTTATTTTAATAGATGTCATAACAGAGCATCTAGGAAGCAGAGATGGCTATTAAACAGGGTTCATTCAGGAGAGGGATACTGCCCCAGTTATTTTAACAAGTATATTTTAATAACAACATTACTGTAAAACTGTTATGGCAAACAGGAACATAATTGTATCACAGTGGTAGTATCTGCAAGAAGCAGTTAACCCCTCAGGTTGATTAACAAAGGGAAAAGGTTGAAATTATTAATATTTAAAAGCCCAGAGGAGGGGCTCTGTGGAGCTGGAACTCTAACTTCTAAGGAAAGGACCTCAGAGGAATGACCTCACGAATCTGTAACTCAGAATTGAGGAAGGGCTTCCAGAAAGATGGTTCTGGTGTATACTAAGGTCACAATAAGGCTGGTTCTGGGATTGTTGGAAAAAACTGTGCACTAAAGTTAACTAACATTACTAAAAAGAATTGTCACCACCAAAGTCAAGGTGCACTGTTAGGCTGATGCTGACAGAAATAAAAAGCAAGTCTGAAACTGGAAGGAAAACAGTAAAAAGCAAATCTACTTCTCCCTTTTCTGACTTTCTATTATCCCTCTAGAGCCTCCAGTGGCAGAAACTAAGAAGAAGCCAACTAACAAAGACAAAATAATGGTTTGAGGAATCCTTGCTGAGCGAAGGAAAGTGAGCTTTAATGGGAGAATTGTCTACTTCTCCCTTTTCTGACTTTCTATTATCCCTCTAGAGCCTCCAGTGGCAGAAACTAAGAAGAAGCCAACTAACAAAGCCAAAATAATGGTTTGAGGAATCCTTGCTGAGCGAAGGAAAGTGAGCTTTAATGGGAGAATTGAAGAAACAATAGTTTATTAAGTGGCACAGCAAGTAAATGCAAGGAAATGAAGGGCATTTAAAAAAGCAAAATTTTCACAAGAGGGGACCCTGAGCTGAAGTTGAGAGAGTGAGCAAGAATTTTCTAGTGTGGGGCAAGAAATTTGGTAAGAGCCAGGATGAAGAATCATAGAGGGGTTGTTTCACAAAAAGGGAAAATTAAAAATGCATGACCTATCCAGAATAACAGTGGGAATCTAAATGTGAAAGGAAAAGCAGGTAAAATTGGATGGATTAATGAAGTGTGTCAGATTATAAAAACCTGAGAATATGAGACAGTAATTTGGATAAACATTCACTATACAGCCATTGATATTTATAAGAAGACTGAAATGGTTACAGATTTCAGGATGGATTGGAAAAAAGAGGGGAAAGAATAAAGTTCGGGAAAGGAACTGTTGTCATCATATAGAAATGTGATGAGGATGGCAGTAAGAGAGTTAGTACTGACAGATTTCAAACAAATTGTAAAAGAAAAATAAACCTGATATTCAAATTTATTATACATGAAGACAAAAGACAGTTTCTTGCATAATAAATTATAGTTCCAACAATCAATTATTTTAAATTTAAGGTTAATAAATAAACATATTGGGGGCTGAAAATAGATATTATAATGAATCATTTAGATAGTGGAAATAAATAAGTTCCACACGTCTATATTTTGAAAGAAGATATTACATAAAATTGCTCAGACCCTAGAGAGACATCATCCCAAAGTGGTAGAAGAAATAATAGTAAAATAGCAGGGAAAAGAATAAATCAGAGACATTTCAAAGAGGTACATAATACAGAGCCAGAATGAGGACAGCTTTTCAAAAGGGAAAAGGCTGTTCAAGTTTCTACAAAGAGCATGAGGTCTAAGAAATACCATCTATTTTGTCTAGGAGGATATGATATAACCTCTGAGAGATCAATTTCTGTAGAAAATAAGGGCCAGAATCCAAAGTGCAAAGTAATGAGATAGAAAGGCTATATAAAAAATGGAAGATTTTAGCAACAGAAAGTAATAAGAATATATAGCAATGCTCAAGAAAGTCATTTTCATCTTTAGAGTACCAAGGTTGTCTTAGAATGAACCCTTCTTCTTTGTATCTTGGACTATTATAAATTTCAAAAAAACAAACATTTACTATTTACAGAAATTTTATGTGCAGTACAATTCTGGGCTAAATGCTTTAATATATTAATTTAAGTCTCACCTTTTAAAATAGACAGCATCCTTATTTAGCAAACCAGGGTACAAGCTTTTAGCATCATTAGGGTCACAAATATAATATGTGTTAAAATCCCCAACTATGTTAATTGATTTGCCTATTTTCCCTGTATTTTTTAGTTTATTTTTTATAAACCTCATTAAATAGGTACATACAGATTTGTAATTATTATCCCTATGAATTGACCTTTACCTATTATGAATTATCCCTCTTCTGCAAATACTTGTTATTTTAGGGTCTGTTTTGACATTAATATAGACAAAACAGACTTGTTTTTTTTTTTGAGTGGTATACTTTTACCACCCTTTTTCTTTCAGCCTATTGCTATCTTTTTATTTCAAATTATTCTCTTTTAGACAGCATATGGTTGGGACTGCCTATTTTATTTAGTCTAATTATATATATTTTTTAATAGGACTATTTAGTTAATTTACTTTTAATGAAATTACTCATGAGATTTGACTTGTAGCATCTATTGTTCAGTTTTTTCCATCTGACTTTTGTTTTTCTTTGTCACTCACTTCTTGCTTTTTGGGGGTTAAACAAAATATTTTAGTATTCTATCTTAATTTCTCCATTGGCATTTTTAGCTATACCTATATATTTTTAACTGTTAATATAGGGATTACAATACTTTTCCACTTAGAATCTGTATATAAGTAGTATCATACTACATATAAAATATAAGAACCTTGCTCAGTTCGTTCGATTTCCTTTACGCTAACATTCTCGGTAATATTGTTTTCATATATTTTACATGTATCTATGTTATAAACCTTACAATAGATTATTTTTTTGCATTGAACTGCCGAGAGACTTTTAGACAAATTAAAAGAAGAAAAATTTATATATTCTTTTAGTTTCCCAGGTAAACATTTCTTCCAGTGTTATTCTTTCTTTCCTGTAGATGAATGTTTTCCCACACTTAGGTTGGTATTTTCTTTCAGACTGAAGAATTTCCTGCATATTTCTCTGTAGTTCAGATCTGGTCATTACAAATTCTCTCAGCTTTTGTTGATCTGAAAAAATATTTTGCCTTCATTTTTGAAGAATGTTTTTCCTGGATATTGAATACAGGCAGTCCCCATTTTACATGATTCTGATATGCACATATTTTATTTACCACAATTAGTAAAATAACACCAGTCCCACAGAACATGGTTCAAATATCAGTGACCACAGTGTATTAGCTGTGAGTAATTTTGTAAAGTACAAATTTCAATGCTGTCTCTTCAGCCCACAGTTCACTATGTAAGTAACAGGTGCATATCATGATTAATGACTAATCACATCACTTTGTTTTGGTGATTGATCACTGCACACCTGTTATTCAGTTCAAGCACAGAGAGCAAAGCTGGTAGTTGTTTTGCCTTCTTGTCTCCCAGTGATAAAAGTCATATGGCATTCTTCAAAAGTGGATAATTGAGAAAGGAAATGGTCAACAAAAATGGAAGTTCAGCAAAGAAACAAAAAGGTATGATGCTTCAAGTGAAATTTGAATTAAATATAAATGGTGTTATAGAGGAAATCGCTGTCAGAATGTTGACACAGCTGTCATTCGAGGAACTCTAGATATACAGACAGTAAACAGACAAGTTCTCTATTTACAGATATTTTAACTCCAAAATTGACCCATTAACCTGTGAAAGGTAGAGTGATTCTAAAGTTAAGGTTCTTTATATTTGGATATCAAAACCTCATCTAATAATTTTATGAAAGCTATAAGAACAATTTTCAGAAACACACACACAAATGTAATCTTCTACATACAGCTTCTAGTATTCACACAAACACTGAAGCTCAGTTAAAAAATAAAATACAAACAAAAACCCAGTCTGGAAATTGATTTTTTTTTTTCATTTTTCAGGCTATTTGACCTCTATTTTAAACACCGTAAATCCACTTCAAAGGATACACTCACACATGCAATCAATGATAAAAGTAATAAAAAAAAATTGACACAATGTGGAAAGTTCACATTCAAACAAAGGAGTGTGATTAAGTTTTCAACTGCTTCAAGAAGCTCTAGGATTAATTAGGTGTTGCTCCCTCAGGAATCCTGGGTAAAAGTAGCTGAAAATACCATTTAAACCAGAACATCTCATGTATTTTAGCTGAATAAGGGGTATCATTTACTGAATATAAAATAAGTAAAAAAAAAATTTTAAAACTGGCTTGCAGAAATAATGCAGATTCTAATCTACATAACCAGTTTGTACTTTTAACATTTGACACCATCACACCTCGATGTGTTTGAGTGTCATTATGAAAAGGCTCAGTTAAATTCCATCTCTACATTACCACCCACTGGCAATGTGATGAGTACAAGGACCAGGATGATTTATGTTACTTCTTAAACTGATAAACTCTGAGAGCTCATTCATTTCCAATTAGACTCCTTGAAGAAATCAGTAAGCTTCTCCTTAAATAACCAGCAAGTAGCAAGAATGCACTTAGCAATCAAGAGTCTCACAACTATACTATTTTGTCAGATCTTTACCTACCTGATCAAATAAAATATGCTTTCTTTCCAGGATGGGCATGCCATTAACCACTGACTATAATGCTGTTGAAAATGATCACGAGGAGTAGCCTTTGTACACTAATATGATTTGAAAGTCTTATTTCATTACATGCTTTCCATCATATTGAGATAACATCATATCACTGTTAACTGTTGTTTACCCTAATAAGAAAGGATTTGTTGTGATTAAATCTCCCCCTCATATTATAAAAACAGATATAATTTGGGATAGCTGATTAACTCCTATGAAATGATTAAAAATGACTAATACATAGAAGATTCACAGGGTAATTTCCTCCAGGCACTTTTTACACATTCAGTTTTTCTGTGCGTGTGCATATGTGTGTATCCTTACTGGATGTCATATATACAGAGAGAGATATACAGATTTTCTTTTTCTTTCTTTCTCTATACACACACACAAGGGGTCTTTAAAAGGTTCATGGAAAGATACATATTACACTTTGTTTCCATTTTTCCATGGACTTTTTGAAGTATGTATTTATATGCCTCCTGATTGCATGTGAATATACAGAGAGATTTTCAAACATGCACACACATACATATGTGTGTATAAACTTCATTTATGAATTAAGCAAGTGGGAAATATGCTATATTTGGGGGTTACTAATATATGCATATGTCACACTCAATTGTCAAATCAAAAATCGTATTTTAATTTTTTTCTTAGAGAATTTCATACTTCATCAATAATGTACTGTATTCATAAAGTATATTTGAGATATATTTCTGTTATCTTTAAAATCCATTCCAGGTACCAGCCCTGCTTACTATGTAGTTCACCATCCAACAGGTTTTGAAAAGTACAATTTGATCCTCATGTAGTCGTGAATTTTGCATTTTACCTCTTAGAATGTTTTGAATTGTAAGGAGTTGTAGCATCATTTAATCATGTTTTATTTTATTTATTCTGATAATCAGGGAGTTACTTATTGCATGTGATATTACATATAATGCAATAACTCTAAAACCTACATGATTGAGTTAGAATTCTTTATGTAATCTGGATACAAGTCCTTTGTCAGATATATTTATTGTGAATTATTTTCCCCATTCTGGCCTTATTTTTTGTTTGCTCAATAGCAACTTTTGAAGTACAAGTTTTTAATTTTGGTAAATTTCCATGTAGTATTTTTTATAGCTCATTCTTTTTGAGTCCTAAGAAACTTTTGCTACACTAAATCACAACGATTTTCTCCTATGCTTTGTTCTAAAACCTTTATAATTTTAGGTTTTACATTTAAGTCTACAGATTTTATCTCATTAAGTAGGCTTAATGTTTCTAAACTGCCTTGAGTTTTTTCTCCTACTATGGTTGTGGCTATCAATTTAATCTCTTTTATACTTACTTGTTAAATTGGCAAAGGATATCTCTACTAGCCCTTCACCCTAGAAGTTACTAACTTCTCAAGATCACTTATACATAGAAGTTCCATCTCATTTTGGATGAATAAAAATTCACATGGATTATTTATTATATTAATTATACCAATTCATAGCCAAAAGTCATACTACAGTAATCAATCTATAACAATAGAAGCAAACTAGACAAGAAGTTTCAATATAAAACTTTGCCTTCTGATAAAGAGAAAAGGGAAACAATAGAATGGCAATTATAAAAAATACTAAGAGGAAGTAGTATTAGAAATAAAGAGAGAATTATGCCCCTTTTTCCTTGTTTACCTCTTTACTGACAGCTAGGATATTCAAGGAACATGGTCAGCAAACACTACAGCTCATAGCAAAAACAAAAAGAACTTTTTTTTTCCTGTCCTAATATCTCCTTTTCCCTGTTATTCCCACCAGTACTTGATACTTGATATTTCTTAGGACTCTTGGCTTTTATCTATAAATTATTGCATTAAGTCTTCTGCCTTACATTAATATCATATAAATGAAATAACTTTAAGTATCTCCCATATATTTTATCATTTCTTTATGTAAAATAGCTTCCTTAATCCCTATATAACAATAAAGAAGTAATTATATTACATGTATTACAGATTGTTATATAGCTGTATTTTACATTCTTATATTTAAATATAAGTATAAATATATACTGTATATAATTAACAAAATCCTTATAATATACAACATATCTTATTACTTCTTGTTTACAGATGAGAAAACTGAAGTTCAGAGAAACGGGTTTGCCCAAGGTAATGACATAGGACATAAAGCTGAGTTTCAAACCTAGGCTTGCATGACATGGGTTTTTGTTTTAACCATTATTTATGTTGGACCCTTTAAAGTGGCCCTCATTAAATAGGGTCCTTTTTCTCCAGTCCACTTCTGAATACACTGAGGTTAAAACAAGAAATGGATAATGGGGATACCATAGTACCCCCCAAAAAGGAAAGATTGGAAGAAGTTTACTGGGGGAACCACTATGCCTGCTGACTGAACCCCAGCATCAGGCTTACTGACCAGCACAGCCACAGGCAATGCTGGGAGGGGAGAACCTCCGTGTACTCCACTGGCAAAGGCACCACTCTCCCCTAGAGAAGCAGGAAATACAGTACTCCATGCCAAGATGAATAAAGGTTTAACTGAGATAAGCTGCTCCTCAGAGGCAGAGCATCTTGGGAAAAGCCCTGGGGGTGCATATGAAAAATCTCTCTTGATTGAAATCAGTAATGAGGAAAGGCAGTCCATCTAATACTTTACTCTAGAGTCTGACATGAAAGAAAACTATTTCTTATTGAGGAAAAATATTTGTCCCTAAAACTGTGAAAAAATACATTCTATGAATGGAATATTTTTACTCTAAGGAGCTTACACTTCTTGAACAATGATCCTCATATAGACCTTAATGAGGGAAAAGATTTAAATTCCTCATTCTCTGAAAATATATAAAATGACAGCAAAGAAAATAAACCAAATTAGTTGCTTAGAGAACTGTGACATTTTCATCAGTCATGTATTACATTTTTATATTTTTTTAGATAAAATGAAATTACTTTTTAAAAGTTGTGAAAACCTTAAAACTAATAAACCACCACCACTGTTCTCAAAAGAAACTTTTTTTTTACTTCTAGTATAAAAACTATTTCAAAAAGAATTTGTATAAATGTTAAGAAATACAGATGAATCTATTACAAAATGTATTTATTTTAATAATGCTGTTAATATTACTTTTCCTTTCTTCAATACTTGTGGTGTGGCTACATACTAAAGACTGTGCAGGAGGTCAATGAGATGAAATTTCAGGAAGTGGGTGTGGTCAGTATTGAACCTCTGCCTTGTACTGCACATTGTTGGGGCTTTCCTACCATGCAGGAATACCTCAAAAACTACACAGCTATTTTCCCCATTTTTCCAGATATTCAGGTATTTATTATGTTGATAATCACTAGACTTGGATTTTAAACTGCATGGCAGGTTGATTCAACTCAACCCAAAGTCTGTCTTCATATAATTAGCAATGCCCCTCCCAAAAAGGTCATGAGACATCTTTGAACATGAAAGTGAAGTAATTTGCACCATGAATGCACAATCACTGTAGTGCTAATTCAGGTGAATATCAATTGACTTTGTTTAGCAAACAATGTACATCATACCTTAACTGGAGCAAAATCTTTATTGTACCTGTAGGTAATATTGTGTTAAATATCAATGTAACTCAACTTATCTATTTCTACTGTCCTCAATGCCAAAATACAACAAAGATCCAGTAAGATATAGAATAAAATAAGTAAATTGGATTTGGTGATAAGGATACAATTTCTGACAAGCTCATAATTTTGTGAGAAAGTAATAACACTGAAGGTGGTTTTCTTTCTCTTACCTAATGACAATGCTTATACTACGTAGGAAGCAAAGGTAATTAAACATTTATTAGTAAACAGTTTGAAATTATGTGGTCATAATTTCTTTCAAGAATAATAATCCAGAAGGTTTTTATTTCTAGTGTCAAATGCCCAATTGATTTGAATTAAAATGGTACAATCTCAAAGTCTATGAATCAGAGCCAAATTCTTTCTGGATAACTGAAGAGGCATGGTTAAGTCAATAATTTTAGCAAAGAATGAAAATGTTCTGAGAAATTTAATGAACACTAAATACATTAAAACATGTTTGAACTACGTTTCCCATATAAACATTTTCATATCTCGAGGAAGCATAAGAACTACACTGAATTCCTCTTCCTTTCTCCAAATTGAAATATGACTGGACGATCTGACAATTCTAGATAATTATGGAGCTAACAATCCCATAAGTGATGGCATCTATTTATATATTTGCCTATCAAAATATTTATATCTCATGGAATTTTTCAGTTATACAGGCAAGAATAGATAATATAACAGTAGATGTACACATATATTTCACATATTTTTTCTTTTTTTTTTTTTGAAATTTCATAAGATTTTGTTTACACTGTGAATTATTAAAGTAAAATTCTTTGAAAGTAAAATTTAAAAAGTAAAAACTCTGTAGTTTTTACACTTTCACTTTCATCTTATTATTGAAATTTCATAAGATTTTGTTTACACTGTGAATTTTTAAAGTAAAATTCTTCTAAAGTAAAATTTAAAAAGTAAAAACTCTGTAGTTTTTACACTTTCACTTTCATCTTATTATTTTATTTTGTTTTAAACTGACAGATAAAATTGTATTTATTATGTACAACATGAGGTTTTGAAGTATGTACACATTGTGGGATGACTAAATCTATCTAATTAACATTTGGCATTTTATTTATCACAATATTTAATCATGGATTTTGCTTTTAAAATAATGTAGGGCAATTTGAATTTCAACTTCTTGTGTCTATGTAGGTAATTTATACTTTTCTAGGAATTTGTCCATTTTACTTTAATTTTCTTAGTCATAGGATAAAGTTATTCATTGTATTGTCTTATATACTTTTGAATCACTCCAGGTTCTGTAGTACTATTCCCTTTCATATTCCTGAAATTGGTTATTAGTATCTTTTTTCTTTCTTAGCAAGTTTCCACAAACTGTTGTTAATTTTGTTAGTCTTGGCAAAGACCTGCTTTACCTGCTTAGCAAAGACCTGTTTTTACTCTTTATTGTAGATTTATTTTCTATTTCATTGAGGTTGAATTTTCCATTTACTATTTTTTTAAAATGCCCTTTGGATTAAGATGCATTATTTTCAAATTTTTATTTTATAAATCCTTGGCTATTTTCAGCCTTTCTTCTTTTGTAGAATATGCATTTATGGCTAAAAATTTCCCTGTAAGCAAAATTTAGCTGCAACACACATATTTTAGCATGATTTCGTTTTATTATATTTTATTTCTGTTTAAATGTTTCTAATTTCCATTATTATTTTATCTTGGACATTTGTGCTATTTAGAAGTGTATTTTTAATTTCAAAAATAGGATAATTTTCTAATTATCTGATTGTTATTAATTGCTACCTTAAATTCATCTAGGGCTGCAGTTTTTCATACATATCTTTTATGATTTAATTTCTTTTATATTTGGTGAAATCTGCTTATGGTTCAGCTTAAGGTCAATTTTCATGAAAATTGTACTTGAAAATAATGCACTTTCTCTAATTTGGCGATACAGTAGTCTCCACATATCAATGATGACAAAATTGTTATTTGTGGTGTTCAAATCTTACCCTTAAAGGGTTTTTTTTTTTTTCCCTGCCTACTCTGTTATGGAATGAGGTGCATTAAAAATATCTAACTATAATTCTTGATTTTTCTACTTTTCCGAATCTTTGCTGTATTCATTTAGATGCTATATGACTGCTCTGTTACAGTAACCACTAGTCGACCGGTCTCTACATGGGATCTGAACCCTCGGTGGGAGCGCCTCACTCTACCAAGTGCACCACCGGGCCGGCCCTAAATTCCTCTTTCTGATGTTAGGGTAATCACACAAAATTTCTTATGGATGGTTTTTGTATAGTGGATCTTTTTCCATTTCTTAATTTGCATTCTTTATGTGTACTTACACTTTAAATTTACCTTTTAGATAGAAAACAAGTGGAGAGAAGTTAGTCTACTTAAATTTATTTAAGTACTAATATATTTGTTTCCAAATCTAACATCTGATTATGTGCTTTTTACTTATCCCCTCTGCTCTATAATTTTCCCAATTTTTTTTCTTCTTTTAGTTAGATTCTATATTTTTCATCAATTCGTGTTTGTCTTCAAAACCTGTACAATGTATTATTACTATTATTGAAATGGTTCAAAGAAGTTCAGAACATATACAGTTTATTATTACTATTTCAGCAATGTTTACCTTCTAAATTACATCATGCATCCTTAAATCAGCTAAAAGTAGTAAATATATGATCCTCTCAACAGCTAAGAACTTAGAACACTTTAACTCCATTTTAACGTCTACACTTGTAACTTTGTATTTTTCTATATGTATATACACACAAGCACACATAAAAACACATTTGTGTATCTCTTTTAAACTTCAGAAACCATAATTACACTTACGCAGCCAATTGTTTAAGAGAGTTACTATATATTATCATTTTTTCCTATTAATTTCTTTAAACCTGCTGTAATTTTCCATTAGGGAATTTTCCTTTCTGAATAAAGTACATTCTTTAGATTTTCTTTTTTTTCTTTTTTGTGACTGGTAAGGGGATCACAACTCTTGGCTTGTTGTCATCCTCACCGCGCTCAGCCAATGAGCGCACCGGCCATCCCTATATAGGATCCGAACCCACAGCAGGAGTGCCACTACGCTCCCAGCGCTGCACTCTCCCGAGTGCGCCACAGGGTCGGCCCTTTAGATTTTCTTTAATGTGTATCTATTAGTGGTGAACTCTTCATTTTCCTTGGTCTGAATTTTGTCTTTAGTCTTAAAAGATAATTCTTTGCCAAATTCAGACTTCAACAAAGCAGTTATTTTCTTTTATCAGAATCAAACTATCTCTCTGTTGTGTTCTGCCTTGCATCCTGCACAGAGAGGTCTTCTGCTGTATGATTGCCACTTCTGTAATGGTAGTGTGTCTTTTTGTTCACCCACTGGCTCCATTTTGGGTTTTCTTTTTATGCACGCTTTTCTTTAGTTTTATCTCTGATGTGTCTTGGTATGGATCTTTATTTTAATTTATCACCTTAAAAGTTTGTGAGATTTTTGAATCTGTGATTTGAGATATTTCATTTGTTTTGAAAAATTCCAGCTACTGTCTCTTCCAACATTGTTTCTGCCCCTTTCTCTACCTCTTTTCCCTCGGGCAGGCCTGTGTTAGACTTTATCACTTTATCTTTTTTGTCTCTCATAATCCATTATGTATTTTTGGTGTTTTTGCCTCTTTGGATAATCATCTTATGATTTAATTCACTAACTCTCTCTTCTGATGTATCTAATCCTATGCTAAACTCTTTTACTAAGTTCTTAATTTTTGTAGTTTGACGTTTTTAATTTGTTTCATTTCTGCTCTGTCATATTTCATGTTTTCAGTTCCTTCTGCACATTTTGACCTAACTTTCGTTGTCTTAGACATAGTTGCTATAGTTATTTTTCAGTCTATTTCTGAAAATTGCAATATGAGGGTTGCTATGAGTCTGTTACTGTTATTTAATTCTGGTCTTCCTCATTAACAATTTTCTGATACCTTATATGCCTGATGATTCTTGCCTATGTAAAGGATATTGTATTTTTTAAGTGGAGGGAATATCTGGGGCCTAGAATGATGTTACCTTTCTTCAAAGAGCATTTTCATTTCTTTCTGTTGGTACATCAGTGTACTGACAATCAGAAATCACTTCATTCTCAGTTCAAAACCTGGGGTTCTCAGGACTACCAAGATGACAACTAATTTAGACTGCAATTTCATGCAAGGGTTGTTTTTCTTCTGGTTCAAATTACTCTGTAAGGTCACCCTTTGTATTTGAGTTTTAGAGACAATGTTGGGCAGTTATCATACTTCATTACCTTGGATTGGTTCTTTGACATGTATTTCCTCTGCCCTGCTCTTCTTCAAAACCACAGCATATTGTTGCAGCCATTTTTTTTTCTGAATTGGAAAAAACCCTCAGGGCAAAACCAGTAACGTTTGGTGCTAATTAACTAGCTTATGTTGAAACAGAAACTGTGCTATTAAATCACCTGAGCTTTGATATCTAGTCAGTCACTTAGCACCCTCAGGAGTTCACAGCCATCTTCTGAATTGGAAAAAACCCTCAGGGCAAAACCAGTAACGTTTGGTGCTAATTAACTAGCTTATGTTGAAACAGAAACTGTGCTATGAAATCACCTGAGCTTTGATATCTAGTCAGTCACTTAGCACCCTCAGGAGTTCACAGCCATCTGCCTTTCTCTTGTGTTCCTGTGTATCATCACTATCAATTACTTATTAATTAAGAACCAGATTCAAATTTGAGTGCAGGTGCCTACTCTTGAATATTGTCCTTGTCTAGATTATAAATTATTTTGAATCTACTGTATTGTAAGTGCCCAGGAATTCCATTTAATATTGCAAGGGGCTTTAAAATTTCAAATCTTATGGATCTCTGAGTCTAAAATGTCTATACATATTCAGTATTTGTACATTTCTTCTGATTATGATAAGGGCTTTAGTTAGGTATCTATTGAACATTTCCCCAGGAACACTAAAATTTCTAGTAAAAACTTAGGTTATTCTTTCATTTTTGACATAATAATACAGTTAATGTTTTTAAAGACCACTGTTAATATAGTTCACTTATATTTTTTATTTTAGGAATTTACTGTTATTCTCTTTATCTCATGCTCTTCATTATTTTCATATGTCCCAGTTTACTTATTTTTGCCAAAGGCAGTCATTTAAGGGTCATTTTAGTGGTCATTTGGTCATGAAATGTATTCATTAACATTTCAATATCCTCTAATATTCACTACCGATTTTCTTAATTCTGTTATCTGAATGCATCTGAGTTTTGCTCTCACTAAATGAGTGTTTAACTGGGTGTAAACTTCTGAGTTGACAGTTATATTTTAACAGCATTCTGAATAGATTAGCACATTTTTTGATAGCATTGACTATCGTGGGATATCTAATGTCAGTTTAATAACTGTTCTGTCATAAACATTTTCATTTTGTACCTTTATGTGTTGTTTCCTTGATGTTTTGCACTACAATGTTAGAGGAGTTAGGTTTTCTTTTATTTATATTGTTAATTACTCTGAGTGCACTTTTAAGATAAGAACTTATATCTTATTTCAATTCTGAAAACAATCTTAGTTATTATTACTTTAAATATTATTTTTCTGATATTACCACTTCTCTTTTCTTCTGAAACAACTATTATTATTAAATAGTCTTGCAATCTATCACCAGGTTTCCTAAGTGCTTGTTCTTCTTTGTGTTTAAATTCCCTTTTATTTTTATCTCTATTGCATGCTGTGTGAGTTCCTCAATACTAATTTGTCATTTATTGTTCCATTTTCTAACTGTGTTCAGTCTAGAATTTTTTCTCACATATTGCATTATAATAACGACTTTCTTTTTAAGATTTCTCACTTTTACTTACATTTTCTTTTTTTCACTTTTGTTTGTTTTCTTTAAAAATTACTTCTTTTTAAAACTGGAATTAATGTACCCATATGTCTCTTTGAATATTTTCAAATAATTAAAGTCTTTGTAGGAATCTGTTATCAAATTTTTTTCAAGTGGAAGGTTTTTATTCCAATTAATAATTTTGTTAGCTATCTTTGCATTATACTAGTTTTAGGTATTTTGGTACCTTGAGTGGGAAGTTTGGAATTTTGGTAGTCTGAGGTTTGTTTTTCTCTCTCCACAGTTCTGAAATCACTTCTTGTTTTGCAGCAATTTTTTAGTAGCCTTCACTTAAACAACAGGCTCACAATAAGGAACCAAGTCTTTAATACAGTTTAGATACAGATATCTGTTCTATGGTTATATCATGAGTATGACAAATCTGGATATAGAGGGAGCGCAGTTCTTGGTTAGGAGACTTTGTCCACTCATCTCCCTATGTTTGAAGCTTCCCAGAATTATAGATCCAGGCAGTGATTGATATCATATGTTTTATATTCCTTTTTTTTCTTTATTTGAAAGTTTGTGAAGTAGAGGTCCAGATCACATTTCCTGCCTTCATGTGGATAGTATGGTTCAGAATTGCCATTTTACATGAACCATTTCAGTACCATTTATCCTGTAGGAGCTGAACTTCTGGGCAACACTGCCTTCTCTTGGGCCTGGAGCTCAGTGAGGCTGCAGGCTTCAGCCTGACTCATTACTCTGTGTTTTTATTCTATTTCTAGTACACAGAGATCTATCTGAGCATAGCAGTACCTTTTAGGTTTCCCTTTTTAATATTTTATCAATCATTATTAGGTGTTTAGAACAGAGAAGTTGATCAAAGCGTAAACTCTCTGCTCCTACTTGACCTGAATGTCAGTGGCATTGATTTTTCACAAAACTCTGTAGCTCTCTATAAAATATTAGACCTATCAATGCTTCAAGCCGATTATATTGGCCACAAACATAAAGACACAATTATAAATTATGCACCATACAGAGAAGATAACAGAAACATAACAACTCTTATCAATGAAAATATTTTGTGGTATCGAGTTGGATTTTTCCAAGGTATTCACCTTAATGGACAGATGAAACTTAGCTATACTATTTTACCTCTAGATTTAGAGACACTGCTTTTATTTTTAATAAATGCATATTCATGCCAATATTTCAAATCATATCTCTTTAATTTCTGGTGTTTCTAAAATATATTTTTTTCCCACTATAATTTTTTAAGTAAAAAAATCTCACATTTTTGATCCTGGACATGATGCCTCTATTTAATAATTGACAGTAATGGCTCAAGGCATAAAACCCTTGGTCTACAAAAAAGATAAGGAGATTTTTTTCCCTTTTTCATTGGTCTTTGAAGTTTTTCTTTATATGTTATTTTTTGTCTTGCAATGTTTGTCAGATTCACATTAATGAACATAAATTAAAGCAGGACTCTTTAGATTAAACTGAGCAATATAGTTCCAGTATTGGCTTTTCCCATTAAAAATATTTTGGTCTTTCCCATAAATTTGGGGGAAATAATTTTGACTTTGCTATTAGTTTAGGGGAAAACAAATTTAAGAAGTTAATCTTGAAACTTATATTGAGCTGTTACTAAATGAACTTCCCTACCTCCAAGCCACACTTGACTGTTTATGTATATTTTATGTACATTAACGTATACAGGGCTATGGTGTCCTAATGTCACCATGATGCCGAGTCTCTATTTTAAAAGCTCTTGGGATTTAACATATTATTAAACACCAATTGTCACAGCTTTGCAATGAAGACCCAAAAGAATGATTTAACTGTATATTTTGGGTTACTTTTAAAGCTGTGGCTAAAAAAAAGTAAGACTTTTTTTTTTTTTTTAGCAGAAATAAAAATAGAAAACTCTAAGAGAAACTTAAACCTCATATTGAGCTAATTAATTACACATGAAGATTTTCCTCCATAAGATAGTAAATCATGTAAACTCTATGATAAAATGTATTTGGCTGAACCCTGTCCATAAGAATTAAAAAAATAATATTCACTTAATGCATGAATGCTGTGATACTCAAAGATAAATCTGGAAGTAAGGGGACAGTTTATTTGAGGCAGATTTCCCAAATATAAAATCAATAAAATAATGAATAATAAAAACAGATTAAAGGAAATGTACGATTACATAACAAGCCAACATCAAGTCAAGATAATTTTATTACATGTAATGAATATATTATTATCCTTTTTAGGTGATACAGCTGGATCACAAAATTGCTTTGAATTTCATTAAAGCAAAAGGAAAGAGAAACACTATGTCTTTTGTTATATAGAGATTTTACAAGGAAAAACAAAAGTATTTAGAAAAATTTGTCTCCTTGTTACTGATGCATGAGAAAATTTTATTCTATGACTGCTTATAAATTGAACAGTTTTTCATGTAGTTAACAATAAAAAAATACTGTTTGTCAGGAAATGATTCTTCATAAGTGAACAAAATAACATATTTACATTTGTAGCTAAGACTATCTAGATAAAGGTTATAAACCTTTTTTTTTTTGAGCTAATTAATTACACATGAAGAGTTTCCTCCATAAGATAGTAAATCATGTAAACTCTATGATAAAATGTATTTGGCTGAACCCTGTCCATAAGAATTTAAAAAATAATATTCACTTAATGCATGAATGCTGTGATACTCAAAGATAAATCTGGAAGTAAGGGGACAGTTTATTTGAGGCAGATTTCCTAAATATAAAATCAATAAAATAATGAATAATAAAAACAGATTAAAGGAAATGTACGATTACATAACAAGCCAACATCAAGTCAAGATAATTTTATTACATGTAATGAATATATTATTATCCTTTTTAGGTGATACAGCTGGATCACAAAATTGCTTTGAATTTCATTAAAGCAAAAGGAAAGAGAAACACTATGTCTTTTGTTATATAGAGATTTTACAAGGAAAAACAAAAGTATTTAGAAAAATTTGTCTCCTTGTTACTGATGCATGAGAAAATTTTATTCTATGACTGCTTATAAATTGAACAGTTTTTCATGTAGTTAACAATAAAAAAATACTGTTTGTCAGGAAATGATTCTTCATAAGTGAACAAAATAACATATTTACATTTGTAGCTAAGACTATCTAGATAAAGGTTATAAACCTTTTTTTTTTTTTAACTTTAAATACACTGCAGCAATGATTGTTACCAAATAGGATAAGGGAGGCAATAAATATAGAAATACCTAAGGCTATATTGGTTTTAATCTTCCTTTTATTGAGTTATTCATTCTGGAAGGGAAGAATCATAGGTATGTAAATTAAATTCTATCATTCCTCTATTTGGAAGTGGACTGAGGAAATATCTGAGAACATGCTCAAGATTTTTCTCATGAATGTAAGCCAGGTATTTTATAATACATAGAAACACAGCTAGGCTGTAAATACTATTATGCAAATAATTTTAGCCTGAATAATTTTCAATTTAGATGATACTAAACAACTAACAATTACAGTTAATTTTAGCAATGTAAATTCTTGTTAAATTTTCTAAGACAAATTAATTATCCTTATGTAGCAGGATGATTTCACCAGATGTATTAGTTATAACAAATTATCACAAACACTTATCTTAAAACAACACCCATTTATTATCTCACAGTTACATAGTTCAGAAATTCTACCAGAGTGACTCAGCTGTGCTCAACCAAGGTGCTGATTGAGCTCAATTCTTATCTGGAAGCTTTGGGGAAGATGCAAACTCATTTGGATTGTTGGCTAAATTTAGTTCCTTGTGGTTGTAGGGTTAAGGTCCCTGGTTCCTTGCCGTCTGTCAGCCAGGGGCTTATCTCTGTTCCTGAAGATTACTCTCATTCCTTCTCAAGTTTTCCATCTGTCTCCCTCCAGCAACAGCAAGTCAATTCTCTTTCATGTTGACTTCTCCTTACTTCTCCTTCTGCTGCATGTCTCTAAATACAGCCAGAGAAAGTTCTCCATTTTTAGGGAATCTTGTGATTAGATTGGGCTCACCTGGGTAGTTTAAGATAGTCTTCCTCCTTTATGGTCCACATTCCTAATTCACTTGTAAAGTCCCATCTGACATGTAGGATAACATACCCACAGGTTTCAGGGATTAGGGCATAGACATCTGTGGGTGGAGCATGCTGCGTATCATACTTGCCTAATGAGATTTTATGCATGAAAAAATTAAATATTGAAACTATTTATGCAACTTTTTGACTTTTGTTTTGCAAAATCAACCCATCCTAATTCAATATTTCTTAATTAGTCCACTCCCAGTTCTTGGGGAAAAAATATGACCAATTTGCAGAGTGATATTAACCTGCAAATCTCTGTAATAAGAGATGCCTGTATCTAGAAACATAAATTTAAAAGGTTGCCTGAATCCAGTTTTTTGTCATAAGAAAATATATGAATTTATTATATCTTACCATATGTTTAAGAATATATAAATGGGAAAATATTCACTCTATAACGTGAAGGCTAATGGTGTAATTCTATATATACAACATAATCCCAATTTATATATGCATATATTTTTATTGGAATACTGTATTAATTTTTTCCCAAATCTTAACAACTCTTGTCTGTTGCCTCTATATGATGAAACCATAAATGAAATTTATTTCTTCTTTGTTTTTTCTATATATCCAAACACATATGCTATTTTTTCTTTTTTTCTACTACACAGGAATATGTGTGCATTAGAATCAATAAGCAACCTATAGATTTCATGTAGAAAAAGATAACCTTCACTTCACTGAATTGAATTCCCTTACCTGAGATAATAGAAGTTTTCAATTTAATATATGTCTTTATACTGCTTTCATATACACTCAAGACATCCTTCTGTACATACGTATATGTGTGTATGTAGGTGTTTATTTCATTAAAACATTCCTATAATGATGATATTCAGATTATTTTAACATTTTGCTACTAAATAGATGTTTTTACCAAACTCCTTGTATGTGTTTATGTACAATACTCTTTTTTTTTTTTTTTGTTTTTTGTCTTTTTCCGTGTCCGTAGCCAATTTTTTCATTATTATTTTTGTGGTAAGAACACAACAGGAGATCTACCATCTTAAATTCTAAATGAACAATACAATATTATTAACTGTAGGCATGATGTTGTACAGCAGATCTCTGGGACTTATTCATCTTGCATAACTAATTTTCATATCCATTACATCTTAACTCCAAAATTAACGTGCGTATTGTGGAATCCTCTGTCAGACAAGACATTGAAGTGAAGATGCTTCTAGATGTGCTTCTTGCTCCTATGGTAAGATTAGATAAGAAAAAATAATATCTCGGAGATAAGTAACAGGCAATGAGTTCTTCTCGGGCCTTCGGATTTTTACAACACTTCTGAGGGAGGAGTAATGCAGGAGGTGCCTCATAAATATGCGCATGTACGCATGCGCGCGCGTATTTTCTCGATCTACGCTGACCCAGAGCGAAAGAATGAGATCACATCTGGAAAGAAAACGCTCAAAAAATACAGGCAGAGAAACAAAAAAATGGAAAGCTGTAGAAGGAAAGAGATGGTTAATGGAAGGAGATATTAATTAATCAGGGTCAATAAGCGGCCTAAACAGGATCTTTTTCTAGATATATTAGAGAAAGGAATTATTTCCTCAGCTATTAAAAAACAATAAATACATGATTGAAAGCCTACTAGAAAACATTTTTCCATGACCCTGAGAAGAAAGATAATATAAAGGAAGCATTAATAGGATATGTAATTTGAGGAAATGGAACACAACATTGAAGGAGACAAGTCTACCCTTGGAATTTTCAATTACTTGAGTCAATAAATTTTTTCTTCTTTCATTCCTTCTACTACATTTTTTCCCCTTAAACATTTGAATTACTTTTCTTTTTTTTTTTTTTTTTTTCCCTTTTTGTCTTTTTTCGTGTCCAGCAATGGACCGCAACCCTCAGTGTCGCGCCCGTACCGGACCGGGACCAGCAACAACCCTCAGTGCTGCGCCCGCCCCTCGCTCAGCCAGTGAGCGGGAACCAGTCTGTATGTGGGATCCGAACCCTCGGCGGGAGCGCCGCCGCGCTTCCAAGCAGTGCACTGTAGCAGTGCGCCACCGGGCCGGCCCTGAATTACTTTTCTTAAGTGGAGTAATCCTGCTTACTTCATCTTCTAAGCAAAATAGTGATATTAGTCTCCTAATTTTTATATTAATTTTTATTTGTTAGATTTTTAATCCATAAGGAAGTTTTTTCTATATGAAGTGAGGCAGAATAATTTAATTTTTATCCATAGGATTAGCTGTTTTTTTCCAAGTTTACTTACCAAAATTATCCTGTTTCATAGAAATGATACTTTTATCATACATTGTCATTGTATTTGTATCTATTTCTCAAAACTCTCTTCTGCCAACGGCCTATTTTCTATTATTATTTTCAGAGATATTTTACATGTATTTTTACTGTCTTGTAAGGCAAGTTCTCCCCAACTGAATATTAAGTTATATTTGTTTTTTTCAAAACCCATAAGTAGACTTTACAATTTTCAAATATTAATCTACTTTAAAAAATTTTATCCAATCCACCCTCCAAATTTGGTTACTTCCCTTTGTTCTTAGAACCGTAAGTTTTATTTCTTATCATTAAAGTGAAACTTCAAGAAATAATTTGCTATTTTGAAACACATTGTAGCCAATTTTTTCATTATTATTTTTGTGGTAAGAACACAACAGGAGATCTACCATCTTAAATTCTAAATGAACAATACAATATTATTAACTGTAGGCATGATGTTGTACAGCAGATCTCTGGGACTTATTCATCTTGCATAACTAATTTTCATATCCATTACATCTTAACTCCAAAATTAACGTGCGTATTGTGGAATCCTCTGTCAGACAAGACATTGAAGTGAAGATGCTTCTAGATGTGCTTCTTGCTCCTATGGTAAGATTAGATAAGAAAAAATAATATCTCGGAGATAAGTAACAGGCAATGAGTTCTTCTCGGGCCTTCGGATTTTTACAACACTTCTGAGGGAGGAGTAATGCAGGAGGTGCCTCATAAATATGCGCATGTACGCATGCGCGCGCGTATTTTCTCGATCTACGCTGACCCAGAGCGAAAGAATGAGATCACATCTGGAAAGAAAACGCTCAAAAAATACAGGCAGAGAAACAAAAAAATGGAAAGCTGTAGAAGGAAAGAGATGGTTATTATTTTATTTTCTCTTCTTGTGTCTGTCACTGTCAAATTATTCAAATGAATGGCATGATGTAGAAATTCAAAACTTCAAAACTGTATGTTACATAGTCCCTACAGTTTTTATGACATTCTTGGAACTGGTGATGCATGATCTAGGTGTAATTTACATGTAGTGAGATCTAAAGAGTAGAAATTCTGTTTTTCATTTTATTAGTTATTTGTACCATCCTCAGATGATAAAATTCAGTGGTCATTCTTTACATGCATGTTGCAATAAACATAAATTTCAGTAGGACCTATCTACTATTAAGAATTAAAATTATTAATTTAGTGTGGACTTATAGCTTCATTTTATTAAACTAATCTCTCATTTTTAAGCCAAAGTAAAAAAAAAAATCTCTTTTCAACATTACAGTGAATATTTATTTGTAAAAAATTCTTCTAAAAATTATTCAACTTTTATATTTGATTCAATCTTTCACTTTTGTTTATATACATTATTTTAATAAGAGCAGTAATTGCATTTTAGAGAGCAATAATCTTTTTGATAAGGTAAATTATAAATAAAAGTTAAATAAGAGTTAAAAACAAAAATTAAGTTAAAATTTTTATTAAATTTAATATTAAAATTAGAATTTAATTATAAATTTTAAAATGAAAAATAAGTAATTTGTATCAGTACTTTAATAAATCAAGTCAAACATGTCAAACATATTTCTGTTTTTAAGTCATTTACTATTTATTAAACACCTACTATGAGCCAACACAGGGCTGGGCTCTGTTATACTACTTTTGTTCTCGTCTCAATTTTCATTTTTCTTTTACTCTTCTAATATTATCTACCCTTCCTTTTGACTTTATGTTTTAATGTTATGACAATAAATTTTATGTGTGTGTGTGTGTGTATTATTTTTTCTCTTCTAAGATAAAGTGAGCTGGTAAAAGAAAGCAAATTATTAGAAATATATAAATAACTTTTCCCTAAGAACCCAAAACAGTGTTTTTCTATGATGAATACAGTCTAACACATATCAACCATTAGGCATTGTTAATTAAATTAGATAATTATATAAAGATTAATGCAACTAAAATAGAAGAAGCAAAGAGAAAAGCTATCTAGCATTAGACAAAAGAATATTTTGATAGTGAGCACAGTTATATTTCACAGTTACATTTCAAAAACTATGTTGTTTCTTAAATAATGCTCTTTTATAATTCTTTAATTCTGCACATAGTTGATCTCTTTTAATTGACCTTCATTTTTGCTGTAAGTCCAGCTTTGTACATTAACCATTTCTACTCTTATTTGTATCCCATGCCATGAGCTTCACTAACTCAGGGGATATGTCTTATTTTCTTTCTTTTCCCAGAATCTAACACAATATTTGTGTTTAAATTATTGGATATAAGTCTGATGTAAAGAACCCAAAATTAATCATTATCAGTAAATTAATCACATTTCAATATCCATAATAAGAGTGAGCTTGAGAATACAGAACCTCAATATCTCTTCCTACCCAGACTATTGCAGTGCTTTTCTAACTGGTGTCCTCTTCTATTTCTCCAAATGTCCCCCTTCCTGGTCCCAAAATTAAATACCCCCAACTTTTGCTAGCATTAGTTTTATTAAGAAAATCCATTGTTTGTTAGTCCTTTGCTTGAAGGCATTCACAATAAATTGAAATCTTCTTAGGATAGTCCTACCTTTCCCTACAATTTCTCTAAACCTTTTTTTCTTTCCCTGCTAACCTCCAAACACACCGCACTCTAGTACACCACACTGCTTGCTTTTCCCAAAGACTTTCCATGCCCCTATGCTTTTATTTTGCTTCTCAATGGTAGAATATCACCATTTTTCTTTTGCCTCTTTTTACTTGAAATGACACTTCCTTGGTGGGTTTTGCCTCATTTGAATACCTCCAGCTGCTAGCTCTACCTTTTACTGTTCCACTTACACTATGTACAAGATGCTATTAAAGTACTTATCTCTAATTACAACAAGAACCACTTTTGAGTAAGGCTTTGTCTGTATCTTTTGTACATGCTCACCAATGTAGAACTGTGCTCGGGAATAAGTATACAGACAAAGCCACACTGAAGGCAGAATGCCAAGGGAAAAATAACAAATTTTAAGAGAAGGTAAAGTAAAGGGAAATTCAGGTTTCTCTGAATGTGACACAAAAAATAATCTACTTGATCTCTCATATCCTGTGTTTTCCACACTGAATCATCAGTGCCATCTTAATTTTATCCTTACAGGCTTGCAGCTTTTCAGAAATAGCCTCAGGAAACCCAGTCACTAGAGCAATAATTTCTATGTTTACATCCCAATGTCCTTTAAAATCCTTGAAATTTAACATATCATTCAACTTCTATTTGTAATTATGAATATAACTTGCTATTATATCAACTGTTTAATCATTTTTGTCCAAAGCACTTTTTATGAAGCTTTGATTAATGAAGCTAAAAAGAGAGCTTAAATAAACCTAGTAGCTATATTAGTGCAAAATAGCTCAATATTTTCATGACTTGAACATATCAAAATTTGAATTTTTATGATATATGGAATTCAAGAAATTGTCTTTTCAACTACAATGGTGTTTACACTTTAAAATTTTGTAGTGTTTAGATTTTTTCAAATTTCTTTGGTAATGCAATATTTATAAATGCCTTCTAAATATAAAATTGCTATTTTAAACCTTTCACCTTTACAGAAATCAATTTGATGTGATCACCCTGGCCTTACTGTACATTCTAATATTTCACTTGTATTGGCTAAAGTTATTGAAAAGCAGCACTCTTGAATGATAAGACAGTTTTTATAAAGCCAAGAATCTTGGCTTCTATGCCTATTGACCTTGAGGGCCTTAACACATTCCTCGGCTTGACTTAACTTCAACATTCTTATTCTAGAGTCTTGGTTCTGGCTTCCTTTTTCCTTAGAGCATATTCTTTTGAAAACTTGTAATTGCAAATCTTTTCTCTGTCCCTGTGAGATATAGATCATTTTAAAAGTCTTTTGCTAGTTTCGCAGCCCAGGAATATTTTTCTCAATGACCTGGAAATATCTTCCAGTCTCTGTGGGAGAGAGTAGGAGTCTAACTTACACAGGCAGTGGGCCCTTGCTTTAGTTTGTAAAACTACCTCCTATCATGAAGATAGAAGAATGTTTACTTTCCCTTGGATAAAGCCAATTAGCAAATACAAAAATGGCCTCTGTCCCCTGCCCCCTATCAGCTCTTAAAAACTCTCTAGCCTTTTCTTTCATGAGTTGAATTCAGTCTCTCTTCACTATTGCAAGAGCCTTGAATAAAGTCATTCTTGCCTGTTTAGCTTTATCTAGTGAAATTTTTGCTTTGATATTATGTAGCAAAATAAAAATAATTTTAAGTAATGAATTTATTACCACTAAAATAGTAATTGCCTTTCTGTAGTGATACCACATTTACCTATACATAACGTATTATCTACCTAAAGACTAATACATACTAATATAAATACTAAAAACAAATTTCTCTTCCTAGTTCATGCTCCCCCATTTTTGAAGTGTTTTTTAAAAAATTATTACAACCTTTTAAAGAGTGATTCTAATTAAGGTTGTTGCTGATAAACTATTATGTATTATCTACCTAAAGACTAATACATACTAATATAAATACTAAAAACAAATTTCTCTTCCTAGTTCATGCTCCCCCATTTTTGAAGTGTTTTTCAAAAAATTATTACAACCTTTTAAAGAGTGATTCTAATTAAGGTTGTTGCTGATAAACTATTAATTATATGTTTTACATTCTAATGTTTTCCATGTTATTGGTAAACAAACAAAAAAATCCTGAAAGTGAATTTCTGGTTTCCACTCTGATATGTAAAAAGTTTGAAAGTCATCACTACTGTCTTTATAATGAGAAAAAAAACATAAAATTAAAAACTCTTCTTAGATCTGTCAGAAAATTGAGGTCACAGGGCAAACTGTTGGCCCCAAAACTGTAGAGAGGCAAATAGAATCAAAGCTTACCAGGAGCAGAAGCCTGCAGCTGAAGCCAGTATGCCTCTTTAAATTGTAATTGAAAAATTGCTAGAAGCAGAGTGTGGACTAATTTGAGAGTGAAATGCTCAAAGGTGGTCCAATCTGGGGGTGGAGGGGAATAAAACACTTTCAAGATTTTAAGCTCCAGGAGACCTACCAGTTCTCAGGGTGAAGACTGGAGATAAATTCTCTTGTGCTACTAACAGAGGGAGGGAAAAGTAATAACTTTGAAATATGCCCAGAGCTCTCTTGTCTCTTTAAAAAGGCCTTTCCTCAAGGAAAACTATTTTTCCCAGAATCTATCCAACATGGAGGAATTGAAATACCCAACTCAAGCTTAGTAAAGACCTAACTATAAGCTATAGAATGTGTCATTTCCCCTGACACTCTACCACCACATCAAAATGGCTCCTGTATAGTAACAGATTACAGCTAAAAGAAGTGCAAACTCAGACTTTATTTAAGAAGTCTCTAGAAATGCCCAAAACAACAGGGTAGACAAAAACAAGGACAGTAAAAGAGATTTTATTTAAAAAAATTTTTTAAGATGAATTTACTTTTTAAATTGAAACACATTGATCGTACATATTTATGGGGTACAGAGTTGTATTTCAATACATGTATGCAATGTGTGATGATCAAATCAGGGTAATTAGCATATTCATCACTGAGAAACTTTATCATTTCTTTGAGATGTGAATATTTTAGACCCTGACATCACAGCTACAGGAAACAGTAAATACAGCCTAACGCCTAGCAAGAGAAACATAAAACCTCACAATAAAGACCTATTTATCTCAGTTCCTTTTATCCAAAACATCATATCAAGTTTCCAACAAAAAATTATAAAGCATGCTAAACAACTAAACACAGTCTGAAGAGAAAAACAAATTATGAAAAAGAGACTCAGATATGACAAAAGACTTTGAAATTATCAGACTATAATTTTAAATAACTGTGGTTAATATTCTAAGAACTATAATGGAAAAAGTGGACACATGCAAGAACAGATGAGAAGCATAAGCAGAAAGATGAAAATTCTAAGACAGAATCAAAATAAAATTTTAGGAATCAAAAGTAGTGTTATAGAAATGAAGACTATCTCTGATGAGCTTATCAGTAGACTGGACATGGCCAAGAAAATAACCAGTGATCTTGAAGATATATTAATGAGAAGTTTAAAAACTGACATAGAAAGAGAAAAAAGAATGGGAAAGATGTAACAGAATAGCCAAAAAAAAAAAAAAAAAGAAACTGGGAGACAATCACTAAAGTTATAATATGCAAGAAATGGGAATACCAGAAAAAAGGGA
>NW_007729119.1:77302-104823 GCF_000696425.1 Galeopterus variegatus
AATATGCAAGTAATGGGAATACCAGAAAAAAGGGAAAGAGCAAAAAGAATAAAACAAATATTTGAAATAATGGCTGAGAACTTTTCAAAATTGTGAAATACACAAACCACACATCCAGGAATTACTGGGAACACCAAGCAGAAAAATACAAGAGATCTGTGCCTAGGCATAAAATATTGAAATTGCAAAAATTAAAGAAAACATTTTAGAAAAAAAAAAAAAAAAAAACAAGGAGGTGGGGAGAAACTTCTTATCTACAGAGAAACAAAAATAAGAATTACTTCAGACTTTCTTCAGAAACCACACAAACAAGAAAAAGTGAAGTGAAATTTTTTAAATATTGAAAGAAAAAACAAAATTAACTTAGAATTTGGTAAGTTGTGAATTATTACTCAGAAGTTAAGGGGAAATATCTTCTCAGACAAACAAAAATTGAGACAATTTGTTGCCAGTACCACTCTTTGCAAGAAATGCTTTAAAAATTCCTCAGAAAGAAGGGAAAAAAACAAACACAGGTCAGAAACTTAAACATTTACATAAAGAAAGAGCATCAGCAATGAAATAAATGAAGGCAAAATAAAGTCTTTTATATTTTTATTGTTAATTGGTCTAAAAGATAATAGTTTGTTCAAAATAATAACAGCAACAATGTTTTCAGTGCTTATAGCTTATGGATTAGCAAAATGAGCAAAAAATTATATTGTAAGGAGTTTGGGAACTGGGAATATTCTGTTATAAGGAACTTGCACTACCAGGGAAGCTGTATGGTGTTACTTGACAGTGGAATTGAATTAGCTGTAACAATGTATCTATTGCAAATTATAGGATAACAACTAAAGTTTTTTGAACAATTAAAATTGATATGTGAGGAGAGGAGAGAAAATGGAATCATATAAAATGTCGAATTAAAACCAGAGAAGGCAGGAAAAAAGCATGAACGAGAACAATAATGAACAAGGATGATAAATTAAAACGTTACAAATATGGTAGATATTAACCAAACTATATCAGTAACCATTCTAATTGTGAAAGCTTTAAATGCACTAATTAATGTGTCCTATTCTATACAAAAACAACTATATGTCATCTACAAGAAACCCACTTTAAATAACAAGGTACAGATAGAATAATAATAAAGTGATAAAGATATAGCATGCTAACACTAACTTTTTAATATATAACATCTTTAACTTGTATGTGCTTAATAACAGACTATAAAGATATATGAGGCAACAACTGACAGGATAACAAGGAGAAATAGATACATCCATTATGACAGTTACCTCAACATCCCCTATCTGTAATTGACAGAGCCAGCCGGTACCAATCAGCAGGATCTAACTGACATTAATAGAATACTTGTATTTTATCTAACAGCATTGTTTTATACAAAATGCTTGATGGAGCATTTACTAAGATCTGCAACATAAAATATGCCTTAACAAACTTTTTTTAAAAAAGAAAACATACAAAATACACTGTCAAACAATATGTAATTAAACTAGAAATCAATTACAGAAAGAGGTGAAAAATCCGATGATATTGGAGATTAAAAACAAACTTCTAAATAACACATGAATCAAAGGAGAAGTCTAAAAAATATTTTTAAATAGAACTAAATTAAAATGAAAACACAACCTAACAAAATTGTTGAGGTGGAAAATAGGCTTAGAGGGAAATTTGTATCATTGAATGTTAGAAAAGAAAAAAAAATCAAAAATAATGTAAGCTTCTACCTTAGGAAGATAGAAAGAAAAAAGCAAATTATTTCCACAGTAAGCAGAAGAAAAGAATAAAAATCAGACCAAAAACCAATAAAATTGAAAACAGGAAAACAAAGAAAATGAATGAAACCAAAAACTGGTTCTTTGAAAAGATTAGTAAAATTGATAAACCCTAAATCAGGTTAACTAAAAAAAAGAGGAGACACAAATGATTAATATCAGAAATAAAAAAAGGGTAATCACAACTGATTTCATGGATGTTACAAAGACAATAAAGACATATTATGAACAACTCTGTGCCCAAAATTTGATAACAGATGAAATGGACCAATTTCTTGGAAGATACTACAAAAACTCACAAACAAAGAAATAGATACTCACTTATCTATTTAAGTAATTGAATCAATAATTAGTAACTTTCTAGAATAGAGTTAATCAGGCTAAGATGGTTTCCCTGGTGAATGCTACAAAACATTTAAGAAAGAAATCATACCAATTCTCTACAGTCTGTTGCAGAAAATACAGGCAGAGGGAATACTTCCTAACTCATTCTATGAAGCCAACATCACCCTAATTCCAAAATCAAATGTTGACAGGAAAAGAAAACTACAGACCAATATTTCATAAATTTAGATGCAAAAATTCTGAGCCAAATATAAACAAATTAAATCCAAAAATGTATAAAAATAATTATACACTATAAACATATGGCATTTATTCAAGGTTAGTTAAATATTTTAAAGTAAACTAATGCAATCTGTTACATCAATAGACTAAAGAAGAAAAATCATGACTATATCAATTGATGTAAAAAAAAAAAGCATTTGAAAGAAATTCAACACCTATTTATAATAAAAATTCTTAGCAATTGGGAAATGGAAGGAAATTTACTAAACTTGTTAAAAAGCAGCTACAAAAAACTCACAACTGTCATTATACTTACTAGTGAAAAAGTAGATGGTTTCCCCCCAAGTGTGAGAACAAGGAAAGGGTATCCTTTTTCACTATTCCAACTCAACATCACACTGGAAATCATAGCTAATCCAATAAGGAAAGAAAAGGAAATAAAAGGAATACAGATTAAGAAGGAAGAAATAAAACTGTTTTTGTTCACAATAAGAAATTGTTTTTTTGTGTGGAAATCCCAAATAATCAACAGAAATCTACTGAAAGTACTAAGCAATTATAGTAGGTTGCAAGGTTAATATACAAAAGTCAATCACATTCCTATACACCAACAATGAAAAATTGTAATTTGAAATAAAATGCATGCCGTCATTTACACTGCAACCAAGAAAAAATGAAATATAATGTATAAACCTAGCAATATATGTATAAGATCTAAGTGAGGAACACTACAAAATTTTGACAAAAGAAATTAAAGATCAAAATAAATGGAAAGAGATTTCATGCCTACAGATATAATGCCTTGATATTGTTAAGATGTCAGTTCTTCCTAACTTAATCTTTATCATACTCAATCCCACTCAAAATGCAACCAAGTTATTTTGTGGAAATAACAAACTGATCTAATGCATATATGGTAAAGCAAATTACCCAGAGTAGGCAATAGTGTTGAAGGAAACGAACAATTTAGGAGGTTTGACACTACCTGTCTTCAAGCCTTACTATAAAGCTGCGGTAATCATGACAGACTGGTACTGGAGAAAGAACAAACAAATAGGTGAATGGAACAAAATGCAAAGCCCAGAATTAGACCCCCGCAAATACAGTAAACTGATTTTTGACAAATGAGAAAAGGCAATCCAATGCTGCAAGGATAGTCTTTTTAACAAATGGTCCTGTAACAACTGAACATTCCCATGAAAAAACATGAATATAGATACTGACATTTTGCCTTTTACAAAAATTAACTCAAAATGGATCACAGACCTAAATGCAAAACACAAAGCTATAAAACACCTTTAAGATAATGTAGGACTAAATCTATGTGACATTGGGTTTGGCAGTGAGTTTTAGCTACAACACCAAAAGCACAATCTGTGGAAGAAAATATTGGTGAGTTGGACTTCATTAAAATTAAAACTTTTGCTCTTCTGGAAACAATGTAAAGTAAATAAAAAAACAAGGTTCAGACTATAATAAAATAATTGTAAAATACATGCCTAATAAGGGACTGTTATTCAAAATATAAAAAGAACTCTTAAACTTCAACGATAAGAAAGCAAACAATTTAAGAACATACAATGGGAAAAAGACAGCCTCTTCAATAAATGGTGCTGGGAAAATTGGATATCCATGTGTAGAGGAATGTAACCAGACCCGTGCCTCTTGCCATATACCAAAATCAACTCAAAATGGATTAAATATTTAAGTATAAGACTGAAACTTATAAAAACTCCTTGAAGAAAATATCAGAAACACTTTAGGATGCAGGATGACTGGGCAAAGTCTTTTTGAATAAGATCCTAAAAGCACAGACAATAAAAGAAAAAAACAAATGTGGTCATATCAAACAAAAAGCTTCTCCACAGCAAAGGAAACAATCAACAGAGTGAAAAGACAACCTACAGAAAATAAGGAGAAAATATTTGCAAACTATACATCCAGCAAGTGGCTATTATCCACAGTAAACAAGGACTTCAAATAACTTTACAGTAAAAAGAAAATAATTGTAAATAGATTAAAAAAGGGCAAAAGATCTGGATAGACATTTCCCAAAGGGAGACATATAAATGGCCAATGGATGTGTGAAAAAAATGCTTACCATCACTAAACATCAGGAAAATGCAAATCAAAACCACACTGAGAGATCATCTCACCTCAGTTAGACTGGCTATTATCAAAAAGACACAGGTTAATAAATGATGGTGAGGATGCAGAGAAAGGGGAACCCTTCTACACTGTTGGTGGGACTGTAAATTAGTACAGCCATTATGAAAAATAGTATGGAGGCTTCTCAAACAACTACAGATAGAAATACCATATGGTCCAGCAATCCCACTACTGGGTACACACCCAAAGGAATGGAAATCATCATGTCAAAGGGATATCTGCACTCCCATGTTTACTACAGGCCTGTTTATAATAGTCAAGCTATAGAACCAACCTAAATGTCCATTGACAGACAACTGGATAAAGAATATGTGGTAAATATGTACAGTGCAATACTACTCAGCCATGTAAAAGAACAAAATTCTGCCATTTGCAGCAGCATGGATAAGCTTGGAAAAAAATTTGTTAAGTGAAATATGCTAGGCGTAGAAAGAGAAATATCACATGTCCTCACCCATATGTGGAAGCTAAAATAATAAAAACGGTCAGAGAGGGAAGAAGAGCAATCATAATAATAAGGTGAACTTTCAGGAGAGAACTGTGGTTACTAGAGGTAGGAAAGGAGCAAGGGAGGGGCATTAACAAGAAATTCGTTCATGAACACAAAGAATGATTATGCTTTGTAATGATGAATATACTAATTGTTCTTATTTCATCATCACATATTGTATAAAAGTATTGATAATCAACTTTGTATCTCTCACATATGTACAATCAATTATGTATGTGCTCAATAAAAAAAAATTGGAAAAAGATCTCAACAGACAGTTTGGCAAAGAAAATATACAGTTAGATGGTAAATAAACATATGAAAGGTTCACAACATCATATTTTATTATGGAATTTCAAATTAACATTAAAACAACAATGAGACACCACTACACACCTGTTACAATGGCCAAGTTCTGGAACACTGATGACACCAAATGCTGGCAAGTATGTGGAACAAGCAAAACACTAATTCATTTCTTGTAGAAATGCAAAATGATAGAGCCGCTTTGGAGCACAACTTGGCAGTTCCAAACAAAGCTAAACATAGGCTTATCATAGGATCCAGCAATCACGTTCTTCGGTATTTACCCAAATGTGTGGAAAACATATGTCCTCTCGAAACCCCCACACACGTTTATAACAACTCTATTCATAATTTCAGAAAATTGGAAGCAACTAAAATGCAATAGATGAATGAATAAACAAGCTGTGTTTGTCTATATAATAGAATATTATTCAGAGATAAAAAGTCATAAAAAATACACGGAGGAACCTTAAATGAATACTGCTAAGTGAGAGAATTCATCGGAAAATACTACACAGTCTTTGATTCCAACCGTATAATATTCTGGAACAGGTAAAACTATAGAGACAGTGAAAATAATCTGTGGTTGCCAAGTATTCCGGGGGAGAGAGGTAGAGATCAAAAATAGGGAAAAATTTGAGGTGGAAGAGTGAGTATATGGGAATATACTATCGGTGCATTTTTTTCTGTAAATCTAAACATGCTGTAAAAATACAGTCTATTAAAAAAATACACCTTTAGTAAAATGAATTTTAAGCACAGAATAGATAAAAATATTTATAATCCACATCTCTGGCAAAGAAGTTTTGTCCAGACTATATAAATAACTCTTACAAATCAATAGTAAGGAAATGAATTCACAATAAAAAATAGGCAAAAGTATTGAATAGGCATTTCATTAAAAAAGATACACAAACAGCTAATAATTTAATAATACTCAGTATTACTACTCATCAAGGAAATTAAAACTAAAATTACAGTGAGATACTACCATACTTTTATTAGAATGGTTAAAATAAAAATATTGACAATACTAAATATTGGCAAATACACAGATCAATTCAAACATCTCTAATATGAGTATAAAATAATAAAATAATGTTAGAAATTAGTTTGGTAATTTCTAATAAATGTCAAAGAATACACCTATGCTATGAACCAGCAATTTTACTTGTCGATATTCCCAAGAGATATGAAAACTTATGTCAGTAAAAAGATGTATACACAAATATTCATAGCTGCTTTGTTTGTAATAACCTAAGACTTAAAACAGACAAAATGTGTATAAATAGGAATATGGGTTAAAATAATATGATTTATTCATAAAATAGAATATTATTCAGCAGTTAAAAGGAACAATCTACAGATACAAGCAACAACATGGATCAACGTCAAAAGCATTATTCTAAGCAAGGGAAACCAGACACAAAATGGTACACACTTTTTGATTCCATTTAAATCAAGCTCTAGAATGAACAAAAAGTTATCTATAGGGAAAGAAACAAGAACACTGATTATCTGATGAAATTGGCAGTGGAGGACAGGAAGAAATTGGGGAATGGTAAGAGGAATATTTCTTGGGTGATAGAAATATTCTAAATGTTGATAGAGGTGAGGGGTATTTTTCATGTTTCAGATGTGCAAGTACTACATTTTACTACATGTACATTATACCTGAGTGAAGAGTAATTTTTAAAAGTGCAAGAGAAGAATTATAATTTGGAAGAGTGGCAGCAAAGAGTGATTATGAGTAATGACTAGAGATTATAAAGACAGGATCTCCCTAGAGAGATATTCAGAAATATTCAGGTTATTCAGATATTCAGATATTCAGGGTTAACCCTGACCTAGAGACATATGCAGATAAAATAAAGTCTCAACGATCTGCCACTTACTAGTCATGAGACCTTGGCTAAATTTATATAATTCCTCTAATAACCAGTTTTTTTGTTTGTGAAATTAGAAATAAGTGACCAGATTGTGAGTATTTATTTAGATAATATAGCCGATGTATTTAGCATAAAATTTGGTACATAGTTGTGCTCAGAAAGAATGTCTAGTACTGTTATTACTAAGGAGACATGGTGCTGTGGTAATCTAGTTACAGAGGTGAAGTTAAATTAAGTAGTTCTCCTGTACTAATTCGCACTATAATTGTCATATATAGTATGAATACATTTAAAATGATATTGCTTTATTAGAATTAAATGACACTATCATTAGAATAGAAAGGAGGGAAAAAAGTTATTCCTTTGCACTGCTATTCAAAAAATTGACTGTCACACACAGTGACAAAGTAGAACACGTTAAATAAGTCTCCCTCACTCAGAATAAATGTGGGAAGACTAAGATAAAGAAGTTTATTATTTGAATCATAAAATTTTAAAAGTAACAATGTATTTGTAACTATGGCAAAGTGTCTTCAAGTATATATCATTAGAGATAATACTTCAGTCTTCTATGGAGAAGACTGATACCAATTACCACATTAACCTTTTGATTAAATGGTTATTTGAGATTTTCCTTAAAATTTTTCTCAGTTAATTAATTAATTTATTTTTAATTGTACATATTTATGGGGTGCAGTGTGTTGTTTCAATACATGCATATATTGTACAATGATTTGGGTAGATAGCTTATCTATCACTTAAAAATTTATCTTTTCTCAGTGGTAATTATGGTCAAGTTCCTCTTTTCTAGACTTCTGATCAAGATCGTGGAATATACAGTACCCAGCATCACCCTCTCCCACAGTCAACCAATCAACAAATATTAAAAAGCAATGACTGCCAAGCTAGGGCCAGTAGAACTCAGGGGAAGAGGAAAAGTAACCTACAGAGTTCATGAAGGTAGGATAAGCCATGATGAGACAAAGAAAGGACGAATCTGACTATTTCGATCCCCAACCATGTCAAGGCTGGCCCTAGTGAGCACATGGAGCAAAAGCTGGCAAAAGCTGCTGGTGTGCCTTTTGTATGAAGTTGCTTGGAGACTTTGTGGCCCCCAGGCCAGCAAGACCACTAACAGCATTCCCGTGGACCCACATAGGAGTGAGGGGTCACAAACAGCTGAGAAAAGGAACCACTTGGAAGCTGGTGAGTCATTACAAGGGTCCGCACATGTCCCACCCCATGGGAAGTGTTTGGAGTATGGGTGGTGAGGGAGATGGACCCGCCAGGGGTACATGGGGGCACAGCATGGACAGCTGATCTGACCTCCAATCAGCACAGGACCATTCAGTGGAGACTGGTCAGGGATATAGATCTGCAGGGAGTGAAGTTTGCTGAAAAGACTCAGGCCCAGACCAGAGTTTCCACAAAACCCAGGTTTGTCAAACCTCATAAGACCTGGAAGTGTTTAAAAGGTCAACAATTAAAAGCTGGGCTGCACAAAAAGCCTTCTCCAGAGAAACAGCAGCAATTTAGCTTAACCAGAGGGCTCAAGTGCTGGTCCCCACAGAAAGTTCCCCATTTTAAAATGAGCAAAGGACAACAAATTAGCTCCAGCGCAGAGTTGAAATGGTGGAGGTAGCTAATAATCCAACACAGAACTGAAAGAAAACACAAAAAACCCATGGATCAGACACAAGTTTCTGATATTAACCAGTAAAAGTCTAACACCATCAAAGAACATCTCTAAGTCCCCCAGCCTCCCGAGCTGGGGTGGGGAAGCCGAGGACCTCAGCCACATCCCTCAATATCTAAATCCAACTCAGTGATGACCACAAGACCATTGCCAGATGTGATCTGGGCCCCAAGCCAGGGCAGTGGGGGGCCGAAGACCTCAGCCACACCCCTCTGACATCAACATCCAGCCCAGAGATGACCATGGGCCACCACTGGAAGCACTTCAGGCTCCCAAGATGGGGTAGGGAGGCCAAGGACCTCAGCCACGACCCTAACATCTGCATCCAGCTGGGGGATGACCACCGAGCTGCCGCTGGAAGCACCCCAGGCTCCTGATCTGAGGTGGGGGAGTGCTGAGGACATTAGCCAAGTCCTCCTGATGTCTGCATCCAGCACAGCGATGACCATCAAGTCACTGCCAGAAGCCCCTGGGCTCTCCTAACGGAACGAGAGGGGTTCCATGGGCCTTGACCATGCCCCACCCTCCCTCCCTCCTTCCTCCTCCTCCCACCCTATCTCCTTTCCTTTTTCCCTTTCCCCCTCTCCCCCAACTGCTCCACAACAGCTTCTTAGAAGGTAAAAAAGTAATAATAGATAAATAAAATTTAAAAAGGCAAAAAAATTTTCATTTTTCTAGCTATTTACAAATATACAACATAATATTATTAGCTCTAGTCAGCCTGGAGCACCAGAACTTATTCTTCCAATTTTACCTGCAACTTTGTACTCATTAATTCACATTTTCCCCTCTCCCATCACCCTTCCCTTCTTGGCCTCTGGTAGCCATTGTTCTACTCTCTACTTCTATGAAAACCACTTTTTTTTGTATTTAAGATTCCACATATGAGTGAGATCATGTGGTATTTGTCTTTCTGTACCTGGCTTACTTCACTTAACATGACAGTCTCCAGTTCCATCCATGCCATTGTAAATGAAAGATTTTTTTTAATAGCTGAGTAGTATTCCATTGTGTATATATACCACAGTTTTTTTTATCTACTTATTTCTTGATGGAAATTTAGGTTGATTCCATTGCCTGGCTGTTGTAAATAGTGCTGCACTGAACATGGGACTCCAAATATCAATTCGATATATTGATTTAATTTCCTTTGGGTATATATCCAGTAGTGGGATTGCTGGGTAATATGGTAGATCTATGTTTACTTTTTTGAGGAACCTCCATACTGTTCTCTACAGTGGCTGTATTAACTTACATTCCCACCAACAATGTATGAGAGTTCCTTTTCTTTGCATTCTCACCAGCATTTCTTATCTTCTGCCTTTCTCATCATAGCCATTCTAACTGGAGTGAGAATGATATTTAATTTTAATTTCCCTGATGATTAGTGATGTTGAGCATTTTTTCATGTGCCTGTTGGCCATTTGTATGTCCTCTTTTGAGAAATATCTGTCCAGGTACTTTGCCCATTTTTCAGTTGGGCTATTTGTTTTTGTTGTTGTTGTTGTTCAGATGTTTGACTTATATGAGGGTATTTTAAAAGGATTGTGGGGAAAAAGTTGAAAGATAATATAAATCTTTTCATGAATTTTTTTGAAGTGTCCTCATTTCTAGAGATTAGTCCCCTGTTAGATGTGTTGTTTGCAAACACTTTCTCCCATTCTGTAGGTTGTCTCTTCACTTTGTTGTTTGTGTCCTTTGCTGTGCAGAAGTTTTTTTGTTTGATGTAGTCCCATTTGTCTGTTTTTTGCTTTAGTTGCCTTTGCCTTTGTAGTCTTGTTCCAAAAAGTGCTGACCTGTACAGTTTCATGTAGTATTTCCTCTAAGTTTTTCTTCTAGTATTTTCATAGTTTCAGATCTTAAATTTAGGTCTTTAAACCAGTACATGGGCAAGAATTATCAGGCATATAAGGTAACAAAAAATTGTTAGTGAGAAAGACCAGAAAAAGACTCATAGGGACCCTGATGTTGTAATTTTCAAAAATAGACTGAAAAATAACTATAGCAACTATGTCTAAGAAGACAAAAGATAGTTCAAGATAAAGTGAACTGAAAGTGTGAACTGTGGCAAAGCAGCAATGAAACAAATTAAAAATATCAATCTACAAAAATTAAGAACTTGCTGAACGAGTTTGATGTAGGATTCATCAGAAGAGAGAATTAGTGAATTGAGACACATGTCAGAAGTGATCTTTTTTCCCCAGGGGCCAGGACTGTTTTCTCCCCTGCAGGCCCCAAGTGGATTCAGGGGAAGAGCACTGCAGTGGTTTTGCAGACTCCAGGGGGCCCCTGCCATTGGGTAGCAGCCAGGGACTGTTTGAAGTGATCCTTCTTCCCATCCACATGGCTTTCCACTCCTTCGGGGACTGAGGACTGAGGACTGGGCAGGTGTCTTCTCCTCTTCCCCTGAGTTCTTCTGGGCTCAGGATGGCAGTTTTGTAATTCAGTTGTTGCTAGCTGATTTCTTGTTGAGGGAGTGATGCCGGGGAACATGTAGTTAGCCATTGCAGTATTAAAGTTAAAATTTTGACTATAGTTTAATTTTAAAGTACTGTATGATGAGAGAATATAAAAGATATGGGACATTCACTGTTATCAGGAAGGAGAAGGCAAGCAGCCCTGTGCTGCCACTCTGTTACCCTCTGCCTTATGTGTCAAGATGCTTTAGACATAGCCTCCTTGACTCTATATCTCTGTTTTGTTTTTGTTTTTTTCTTTAGAATTTAAAATTAGTTTAATGGTAAACTTCAGTTTTTCCAAGAACTTATTCAAATTATAAAAATCCATTAAAAAAAAGTATAGCATCTGCTAAATGTCAGGTGCTAAAATTCTCATAATCACACAAAATATTTTTAACTCACCCACCCTCCCAAATTTCATATTCAGAAGAAAACAGGGCTGATACTTTCTATCTTCTAGTTTTTCATGGTTACAGAGAGTTAAGGACGCCAACCACAGTTTCCAGGCAAGACATATGTATATTACTAGCAATTCCATTTCCTATATTTGGCAGATACTTAAAAGAATTTGTTGAGAAATCTCAATCCAAATATAACCATAGCAAACATTGTTCTATACTTCCAAGAACTTTGTTGTATTTATATCTTATTATGCTCTCCCCTCTACCTGAATAAAATTTTCTTCTCATACCATCCAAATCGTTCTTTGTCTCAAATTCCTTCAGTGAAGTCCTTTCAGGTAAGAACTTCTATTTCTTTCCTGTGTTCTTGTTTCTGTATCTCTCATTTTTCACTTTTCAAACACTGCATTACATACTGCTGAATTGTTTCTTACATGTTTTTGAGAGGTGTGTGCTCATTAAATCCCTGATTAAGTTGTAGACATGTGTGCACAAAACTGCCATTGCTATTCTGAAGTAAGTGCCATTATGTTTCAGTACTTGAAACATTGCTGTAATTCATCCTTAATGTATTTCTTTTACATTCTCTGCTTAAACCACTTTAAAAGTAAATTACGTGAAATAACAAAAATACACTGCAGCCTGTATTCACAAAAATCACCTAAGTTCAAATAACACAGGAAAATAAAATCTGAAATGTTAAAAGATTTTATTTTTAACCCTTGATCTAAATGTTTCACCCTTGTTCTTCAAAAGTAAAAACATTTTACAAAACCAATTTATACTAAGCATTAGAGGTCATTTTTAAGAAACATCAGAGAATTAGTTCCAAATAAGTTATACGGACTTTAGTGATTGCCAACAAGGAAAGTCAATTTCCAGTGCTAATATCTGTAATTTAATTGGATCACTCCTATTAGAAGAATTAAGGGTGATATTGCTTGGAAGAGAGTGGCTCCAGAGAATTAGTTCCAAATAAGTTATACGGACTTTAGTGATTGCCAACAAGGAAAGTCAATTTCCAGTGCTAATATCTGGAATTTAATTGGATCACTCCTATTAGAAGAATTAAGGGTGATATTGCTTGGAAGAGAGTGGCTTATTTTTAAAAGAAGGGAAATTTAACCGCCCATAATTTACTCACCACTATTCTACATGAATGCCATACTTTGTATTCTTCCTTGCAGTTACAATTAACCATAAAAATACGAGTCAGATATCCATGCTTCTAAACTTAAGGGGGATAAAAGTGGGGATCAGGGGAAGGGACTTTGGGCACTTGCTGGTGGTCCACCATTGCGTGAGTTTTTAATTGGTTCATATACTGAGACTATAGACAGATGACATAAGGGAAGGAACAATGAACAGCAGGTGAAATATAAGAAAATTTTTAGCTGCTCTGAGCTTTGATTTGTCTGTGATGTAGGGGCATCCATGCCTTTCTCACAGGGTTGTGTGGTCAGGATCTCCCTGTAAGTGTGGGGGCATGTTTTGGCTGCTGCCTGCTGCCTTCAAAAACTGGGAAATAAGTCAAAGGAATGTCTAACTTTTGTAATTTCTAACTTTTTGGCTTGCTTTATTCAAATGTCCAGAGGGCAACAAACAGTATACTGAGACCTATTATCTGGCTTTATTGCTGTTAACTGTCCATTTAAAAAAAACGAAACCAAGTCATTATTCCTTGAGCTCATCTACTATTTGCCCCTAAATAAATAATTCCTAGGTCAGTCCCTCCACATAGGAGGAGGACTTTGGGCACTGATATGAAGAGAACAGAGTGCCAGGATTAGAGTTCCTACTGTAACACTTATTATTTCTCTATATCCATTTCATGTTTTATAATAATAATATCTACTTCACTGGATAGTTGTGAAGCTTTAAAAAAATGATGCTATATATTTAAAGTAGAGCAAGAGTTAGCAAAGAGTAAACACTATGTTACTTTTCACAGGCTTTGGGATATTCATTGAAGCTGGTGCCTTATCTTGCATCGTATTTTTCTAGCCCACAGGGGCCTTATGAATGAAATAACATGAGGAAAAACAAGTAAGCCATAATAGATATTATTTTCTTATTTGTATCTGCATACATAAACTTTCTGAGCTTAAAATCCTTTCATAATTTAAAAAAAGATGTTTGAAACATAAATTAATGATAAATTTATTGTAATATTTTGCTTGATCTAAATGTGCTATAAGTTCATGGATAGGAATTCTAGGTTTTTAATTTTGTTTTTACACAAATGTTAAAAAACCCTGCAATTAGCATTGGTATGTTACCAAATTTAAACTATATATACGAGGTATAGTATTTCATTTATCTGTCACATCAAATTCATTTCGTTGGAGGAGACATTTAGTAACATGGAAGTGGGCTCTCATTTCTTGTGGCCCCTCTGCTCTACGTTTCTCAGTAGTGCTGTTTGCAGGGCCACGTTCATCAGCTTCCAATCTTACTGCTGCTCTTAGCGGGATCTTCTAAACTCTCAATATGCCTACTGTTTTAGTCCGTTTTTGTTGCTTTTAATAGAAATACCTGAAACTGGGTAATTTAGAAAGAAACTGTGGAGGGTTAGAAATCTTGATTCTCATTTGATTTTAGAATAGGGTTTTTAGGTAAATGCATGTATGAGGCAAAAGCCCTCAGGTAGGAAACCATAGTCTACAGATAGAGGGCAAAAGCCCATTTAATCGATTCTAATTAAAAAATGTTAATTCTCATTTGATTTTTAGAATAGAGTTTTTAGATAAATACATATATGGGACAAAAGCCCTTGAGTAGGGGGCCACAGCCCACAGATAACCGGGCTACAGCCCATCTAATCAACTCTAATCCCTGCTTAGGTATGGGATTGTATACTTAAATGATTTTAGAGCAAACAGGTGGTTGTCATACCGATCCTGCTAAGAGATTTTAACAATGGCCAAAGGGAAAGAAGTGAAAAAAATGTTTGCGAGGGGCAAGCTGTCTGTTGGGGGAAACTTTAGAAATAACTGTACTTAGATTTTATCATAAGAATGTAACTTTTGCTTAAGGAGAGATTATACTTTAGATAATGAGCCCATTTGACCAACTTAGCTTTTCACTAATTGTACTTTGGAATGTCACATTATTAATTTTACTGATGTTACTAGTTTCCATTGCTTAAGCTCTAGTTAGCCATAGATAACTATTGTAAAACTGCTCATGTACTTGTGTCCTTTTGTAATGATTGAATCAACTGAATTTTCTTGTGAAACTTCCTTGTCTTTACATTAAAAAACAGAAGCTAACTTTGAATGGCTGCTGTACCCAGTTTTCTCTGGGATACAGACCCTTCGGTCTTCTCAATGCATTAATGGTGCTTTGAGGAATCCTTTTTTTCATCCCTGTTACACAGTGAGAAGTTTAACAGAAACAGTGTTTATTGTTACAGTTTCAGATTCTGGGAAGTCCAAAATCCAGGGAACACATCTGGCAAGTGTCTTGTGTGTGGATAGTGACTCTTCACAGCAAAGCAGAGAGGGAGCTCCTCATGTGTTCTCCTTTAAAGCCTCCAGAACCATGCGCAGACCATCATTAAACCATCAACAAATTAATCCATTTACTAGGACATGGTCCTCATAAATTTATCACTTCTTCAAGGCTCCACCTTTCAATTACCTTAATTGGATTTCCCACCCTCTAAACATCATCACAGTGAGGGTCTCAATGAGTTTAGAGGGACATCCAATCTACAGCACCTACCCACCAAAATCCAGGGCTTATTTCATAAGAAGGGAGAAAAATTCAAGTTTCTGAAGACAATAGGAACAAATGCACATTTAGTATAATTAAGATCACAATTAAAATCATTCAAATTAAAATATATGTGTCAAAATAACTTAATTTGTTATAGTCACAGTCAATTTATAATTATAGCTACCTTCCATTTTAGAGTATGATGCATAACAAACCACCCCAAAATCTAGTTCACAATTTTGCGGGACAACTCAGCTGCTCTTCTGTTGTAGACTGGCTTCACTGATCTTTACAGTCAGTTGGTGGCATGACTGGGTCACAATTGTCTAGGATGTTCTCCCACTACTGGGGTTGGTGGCCTGGTTGGTCTCTGGTGCCTCAGTTAGTTCAACTTGTTTCTGTTCCATGTAGTCACATCATCCAGTAGGCTAGGTGATCTTTAAGAGAAAGTGCTCCCCAAGCCTCTGCTTGCTTCATGCTTGCTACTATCCCCTCAGCCTAAGCAAGTCAAAAGACCAGCCCAGATCCAAGTGGGTGAAGAAATACTCCACTTTGCAATGGGATGAGGCAAATTTCTGTGTCCAGTGTTACAGTCTACCATACTTTATACACATACACATGTATATGCATATCTATATATTTCATTTATTTTTTTGTCTTTCTCGTGACCGGTAAGGGGATCACAACCCTTGGTGTGGTGTCGCCTGCACCGCGCTCAGCCAGTGAGCGCACCAGCCAGTCCTATATAGGATCCGAACCCATGGTGGGAGCGTCGCTGCGCTCCAAGCTCCACACTCTCCTGAGTGCGCCATGGGGCCGGCCCATATCCATATATTTCATATATCATATACACATGTGAAACTCATCCCATATATGGATATGTATGTACATATATGTATTTGCATATATATTTCATAAACACACACGAACTATGACTAAAATATTTTTTAAAAACCCAAGGTAACAAAAAATCATTTCATGTCTTTGTAGATTTATCTGAAATCAAATAAATATGTGCATAAACAGAAATAAATCAAGGCATGGTGTGCTACTGCATAACATATCACCAAATCATCACTCCATTTTTCTTTGGTGAGTTTTAAGGGCTCCACTTTATGGTAGTGTTTTATCTTTGGTTGCATAATAAATTACATGAATAAAATGTGTGACCTGCCTGCTATGTGTGTACAGAACCTTATCCAGGGCAGTAAAGATTGGAAAAAAATGAGTACAAAATTAGGTCATTTAAAATCAGGTTGAAGTGAATTCTGCAGATACATATGTGTAACTAGATTAAGCAATCTGTAAATAAGTCAATATAATTAATAATACAGGACTTTAATCAAACAAAAAGACTGAAATTAACTGGAGGAACTTAGGGAAGAAGACATTTGGGGGAATTGTATGATGATTTTCTTATGTCAAAAAGAGTATATGGATGAATAGAAAGACTGAGTGCAGAAATAGTGTAAGTTCATTGAAGAAAATAGAAAGCAAGTAGAGAAGGAGCACCTGGGACAGTGAACTAGGGAGTCTACATGTAGGGTCATAAGCAAAGGGGAGTTATTGAATGTTTTTATAAAAGACACACCCTAATGTCTAAAACACATTGATACTCATACCTGCAGGTGACTTCTCTAACTAGTAAGCCTCTAATCAATTCAGGAGTATAAACTTCTACCATAATCAACCTATTTTAGTGGGTTTAAATTAATCTACTTTTAATAATTTCAAATGTGCATATCACCAGATGTTTAAATATAAATACGACTCTAGTTTTTTCTCCCAGTAATTTATATGTACTTAATTTATGAAATAATATAAACATGATTTCTCAAAAATGCTCCACAAATTATAAAGTGTATACAAATTATAATTGCAGTAATTCAAGTTGGACATTGATCTTTCTTCTTCCTTAATTTTCCTGAGTTTTCCCATAACAGCTGTGGAAGTATGGAATTAGAATTATAAGTCTCAAGTTCTCTTTAGAAGTTGACTCTTCGTAACACAACATCAAGTGTCATTTTTCCTGTTGTTTCGGAGTTTGTTTGCTCCTGGCAGTGGCTCCAATGGGCAAGAAAATTAGGTGTTAGATCATAAGCAGAACATGGTAAGACATTGTAAAACTAATTCTTTACCCAACTCTAGCCTATATGAAGGGAGAGAGAATGATAAAAATAACTACAAATTGAGAATTTATTTGGGGAGAGAGCTGTTGATGTGATGTGCATTTCTCTCCCGTCATAAAGGCACGTGAAGAGACCACTACAGAACCACTTAAAGAAGTTATGTGTGTACTTTAGATTTTTAGGGACACAAATATTCTCTAATTCAAGCCTGAAGTTTATAGTCTTGAATGGCCAGTGGCTGCAGAGTGAAGTAAGCTACACAGGGAAAAGATGGGAATTGTAGAATTCCACCCGTCTGTCTCCTATGGGCCAAAGTTGGACCTTGTGGAAAGGAGCCTGGACAAGAGGAGCTCATGATGAGAGAGTGTGCATGGTGTAGACAGCTGGAAGGTAGAACCAGGGCAGGTGGGGGAGCAGTGCAAGTCATAGAATTCTAATCAGAAGAAGCTTTACATTCATCAAAGAACTACAGAAAAAGTGGTCTCCAGTGACAGTTATCTTGGGAAACCTCTCAAATTGTCTTTGACAGGCAGCACTACTATTATTTCAGTATTTGACACCGAGGTGGTCCTGATGTCGTATTACAGTTTTAGTGGCCACATAACGTTAAGCTTATTTCCCATAACATATTAGCTTTGCCTTAAGTCAGAATAGACATAATGAGAAACTAGAATGTAGACAAAGGAATAAATCAAACAGGGAAACGAAGCTGAACCTGAAGTATATGAAAGCTTCTTTGACAAATTCAGGTCAAAGCTGCCTGGAAACAGAACAGCTTTGAATCAAATGAGACAATAAAATTTTACCATTAGACCAGACAGGACTTTTAAATACCAAAATGTGATTATAAAAGCTTTGAGATCTGCTCAATGTTTTACACAAGGATAAGAAAGAACAATTCAGCACAGCAGTTTGAAGGTGGACAGATGACAATGGGTAAAATTGCTTTAGTCTTGAACCCACTGAGTCTAGCTGGTGTAATAAATCAGTTATAAAGCAAGTAGAGAAGGAGCACCTGGGACAGTGAACTAGGGAGTCTACATGTAGGGTCATAAGCAAAGGGGAGTTATTGAATGTTTTTATAAAAGACACACCCTAATGTCTAAAACACATTGATACTCATACCTGCAGGTGACTTCTCTAACTAGTAAGCCTCTAATCAATTCAGGAGTATAAACTTCTACCATAATCAACCTATTTTAGTGGGTTTAAATTAATCTACTTTTAATAATTTCAAATGTGCATATCTCTCCCTCTCCCCCCTCCCTCTCAACAATCGAGAATTCTAACGGTGTTTCAAAAATTTAAAATTTGATGGTGAAAACTTTTTGTCTCCTTTGGTAAACAGACTTAGGCAAACTGTGAACTTTATTGTGACAAGTTGGAAAACACGTGAAGTTTTAACTAAAAGTTTTCAGTGACAGATATGTGAATATTCACTCATGTCCTCCATTCTACTTCTAAACAGAGGTTAATAGCTAGCCCATAGCTCAACATTATCAAAATGCTTATGTCACCAGAGTGTTTACTTAAAGTTTTCCTCTGGGTTTCTTCATTAACAGAAGGTTGAAAAAAACCTGATTTTAATCAAGCCAAAATCAAATCTATTAAAGATGCAATTTTATTTCAGGGAATATCTGTGTTTTTCTCCATCAATGTTAAACTGATAAGTGGCAGACACAGAGTAGGAAGATAGTTGTCTTTAGTCATAGTTGGGGTGTTTCCAGGCAAGTGTAACAGAGCTGTGGAGAAATAATAAAGACTAAGGGAGTTTGTAAATGTGCTATTATAATGAAGACCTATGGGATATTAACTGAGTAGGTGAGACACGAGCAGATGACAGTGAGTGACGGTGAATGGATTGGAGGTATCAGTACACTGTAAGGACTGTTTAATAGGAGTATTAGACAAGGTGGTCTGGAAGACTAGGGGTTACATAACTGGGTTCTGGTCAGGTAGCACTCTGAAGACTTAAGGTTTTTGGGATCACATGGGTGTCTTGGTCAAATGGGTGTTTTGGCCACATTAGGGAACTGATCATTCTATGGGACTACTTACATGGAGTTAGGCTTTGCACCAAGAGACCAAATGTCACATTCGACACCAAACAGGTAAGATGATAATTATTTCCCTCACCCTTATCTTTAGCCTGCATAATTTATTGAGATCACCTTAATGTCACCTGGTCCTTCACAAAAAGTAGACAGCATCAAAAGCAAACTGCTTACCTCAAAATTTGACCAAAGTTCACACTGCTGATTACCAAATCCATCTGGAAGTAATTAATATAGAAATACTGAATCAAAAGAGTTTTGTGGAAGTGACTTCTGTTTATCAGAGGACATGTAATGGGACTCTTATTTTCTTTACAAAAACTGGTTCTTGATTCAAAAGATAATTTAAATATCAAATTCCAAAGTACATTCAAGAATAATCTCATAGTGAAATTAATTCAAGAATAAGGACATTTTATTTTTTCCAAAATATTATACAGTAGCTAGGCATGGAGATAAGTTTCATGTTAATAATTACCAGGTGTGGCAAATTTTATTTTACAAATACATCTGAAATCTCTCACCTTGTAAGCTCCTTTGCATTGTGACCTTCCTATTCACTTATCAAAAAAGTGGAGTCTAAATCCAAACCTTTAATCTCAGTTGGCTCTAGTGACCCACTTGTAACCAATAGAGTGAGGCTGAAGTGAAACAGGCTGACTTCTGGGGCTGGGTCAGTGGAATTTTTGCATCTTCTTCCTTGGTTTCTTAAAACACTTGCTCCCAGTGCTTCTTCTCTGGAATTCCTCTCAAAACTCAGCTGCTGTGCAGTGAGAACTCAGGCCACATTGGGACCATGTTTAGGTGTTCCAATCTAAAGTCTTCAACTCAGCCTAGCTTTTTGGTAACTCCATCCTCTACACCAGACACATTCATGAAGAAGCCTTCAGTGATTCTAGCCCACAGCCATTGAAGTCAACGCTGACTGTTTGATTCTTCCCAACTGAATCCTCAGACGTGGTGAAGAAGACCAGGCTATCTTCTCCTGGGCCTGTCCAAATTCCTGAGTACATAATCAGTTAGCATAATGTGAGTTTGTGTTTTACACCACTAAATTGGGACAGCTTTTTGTGCAGCAAGCTATAATTGAAATAGAATTTAGTATCTCAAAATACAGTATCAATAAAACAAACAGAAAACTTTGGTATTGGTTTGGGGACTAAATCACAGGCATAAGCCTGAAGGGCCTTGAAATATCTGTCAGTAATGGATTAAAGAAAAGTGTAAAAGAAATATTATTCAGCTGGAAAAAATAGGAGCCTTTAGGTTTTCAGGAAGTTTGGCTATGCTGTCACCTGTGGTAACAGAAAATTAGAAATTATATCTCATAAACTAGTCAAACTTGCTAAGAAGATTACCATGGTAAATTTTGAAAACGCCAACAGGTTTCTTTTAGCTGTTTATGGTAAGATACAAAAAGAGAGAAAAAGTTGTTATTCACTTTTAAAGCAAACTAGAGAAAATATGAAAAAGACAGCCTTGTTAAAGTTCTAAAATAAAACTTGTTTCTCATTCCTCTCCTTTTCAGAATGCAAAAGATTTTCAAAATAGTAGAGGGACTCAGGGAAAATACCAAATCCACAATATCGTCAGGAGAATGCGGCCTCAGAATAAAGATAAAACAAGAGTGTGACTGAAAATCTCTTTGTTAAACCCTCCAAAAAGCGTAAGGAGATGCCTCATGGACTTTTTCAGACAGTCAAAAGGATTCTAAGGTTCTTTAGTGTGTGTCTCAGAGAAATTCCCTATTAAAGAACAGACTCATAATAATCTTCATAGTGTTGTGCCACAGCTGCCTCATAGAAGCCCAATGTTGAGAAAGCTTATCACAAAGATATTTATGGATATGGCTTTAATTTGATAGAGTGGATTACAACTTGACACACAGAAACCCAGAATTTTAAAAAATAAATATTTTATCATTGTGGACTGAAAATGACAAAGGCACCACAAAATGAAGAGGCATTTAGAACTGACAACATGAACCCAAATCGGCTGCAGAATTGCTGTGGAGCAGTGACAGCTGTGTACATTTCATTTCCTCTTTCTATGGGAGTGTCTATTGTAATGATTCCATACTTGACTCACCATTGTATGCTCAGTTTGTTGCAGGAGGATAATTTGTCTCTTTTGATTACAAGCCTTTGGATTGAGATAAACCCCACGAGAAAAAGTGAACCAGAAAAGACTAATCTGTACCTGGCCCTGATTTGGATGGTAGAATCTTGAATTTCGATCTGATGCAGTGTGGGATTAGACTTTCTGGATCTTCTGAAATAAATGTCTTTTACATGTGGAAGGATATGAATTCTAGCCAGAGGGCAGACTGGAGCAGATTTTATTTTCCATAAATGACTCCAACAGTATCTTGTATCTCACATGCTCCTCTGCCATATGGTATTGCCAGTCCTTTATCAAGAGGAGTTCAAGCACCTTGCACTCGTTCCTTGGCTGTATTTAGAAACTCACTTGTAATTAACAGGAAATAGTTAAAGTGACTCTGAATGTCTTCTGAGTCTCAGTCAAAAGAAGCCTTTCAGCTTCTGCCTTGTTTTTTTTGTTTTATTTATTTCTTTTTTTCATTTTTTTATTATCAGCATATTCAATATTACATCTTGGCTGTATTTAGAAACTCACTTGTAATTAACAGGAAGTAGTTAAAGTGACTCTGAATGTCTTCTGAGTCTCAGTCAAAAGAAGCCTTTCAGCTTCTGCCTTGTTTTTTTTTTGTTTTATTTATTTCTTTTTTTCATTTTTTTATTATCAGCATATTCAATATTACAAGTTGTAATTTTTTTTATGCCCTTTACTCTACCTATAACTCCCCATCCTCCTTCCCTTCCCCACCCCATCTCTAGTATCCTTCGTTTTGTTCTCTCTGAATGTTTGCTGGAGCAGGAGTCAAGGTAAGCTCCATCTATCCATCTAGTGTGCTGCTGTCCCAGGCCCAGACAATGCCTTGCTTTTTGAGTGCTCTCTCTCTCTCTACACTCCCTTTTACAACTCAGCAGTCAGGCTCTGCGGGCCCAAGCCATGTGGAGAGGCCATACATAGGAGACACAGTCTACAGCCTCAGGGGTCAGCCTTTAAGTCATCCCAACACAGGCCCAGAGGCCCAGGCATGTCAGTGAAGAAGCCTCAAAATGATTTCAGGAACCAGCCATTCGAGTCATCCCAGTTACTTAAATTCTCCTGGATAGGCTTCAGGAATCATGAAGCAGAGAATAAGCCATCCCTCCTATGCATATCTGTCTGAATTTCTAACTCACAGAATTCACAATCTTAATAAAATAATTGTTATTTTGCACCATAAAATTTGAGACAGTTTGTAACATAGCAATTGATAACTGAAGCACTGGGTAGTGATGACTGATTTTTAAAAAATTCTTTCTCAACTACTTTAATAATTTGTATTTGTTATTATGCTCATTCATCTGAGGATTATTCCAAGAGAAAAATGTCTTGAATCTAAGCAGTGACAAACTAAAGCTAAGGTATGACAGGAAACAACCTCATAGAATGAATGAAAACTGAAGTTGACAAAAATATAGTTGAACCACAGGAAATATAGATTAAGGGTGTGGTGGGGGCAGTGCAAGCTGCCTTCAAATATGTGATGGGCTGTCATGTGCAAGGTGGATTAGACTTGTACTGAGAAGCTCTAGAGAGCAGAACTAATACTTCACATTGGTTGGTCCAAGGGAAGCAGATTTTATACCTAATATAAGGAAGTGCTATTTAGTAATCAGAGCAAAAAAGTCATGGATTGCTTCTTGAGGTAGTAAACTGTAATTTTCTTTGAGGAAAGCCTGGATATTGTAATTATGGTTATTTTCTAGTGAAAATTCTTGTATTGGGTAAAACACTGAAGTAGGTGTTCTAGCATAGTCCAACCATAAGGTTGTAGGAATCTATAAAATACCTATATTTTAAAAATAATGTATGTCCAAAGTTTAGGTTTGTGGACCAGTTAGAAGACAAAGAAAATAATTAGACACAGGTTTTCAGTGACTTGTGCTTTCAAGGGAAACAAAATACCTAGTAATTACATAATGCTCAATAACAAATCTAAAAGCAAACATATTGAATAAATTAGTGAAACATGTTATGCCTATGCATAAAAGCCATGACCACAAAAGCTGGTGCAATTTTATTTATAGATAATTTCATTTATATACATATATGTGTAAATATTATATATGTGTGTGTATATTCATATATTTGGTACTTCAAAAGTTTATGGAAAGATTTGTATTATCTTTTTGTTGTCGATCAAATCAATATTATTAGCATATTCACTATTACAAATCATAATTATTCATTATGCCCCTTATCCAATCTCTTCCCTTCCCCACCTTCCTCCCACCTCTAAGAACAATTGAGTAACGTCTGTCAGAAACAAGGTATTGTTGGGTGAGAACCCAATGTTATTTGCAATTTTTCGATAACTTTCACTGCACCTTCCTCCCACCTCTAAGAACAATTGAGTAACGTCTGTTAGAAACAAGGTATTGTTGGGTGAGAACCCAATGTTATTTGCAATTTTTCGATAACTTTCACTCTCCGCTTTGTGTCCAATCTTGGTATCAAAGTGACCATCAACAAGCTCAAGCATATCTCCCTCAGTAGAATGCCCAAATAATAGTTTCCATGCCTCTGCACTCCCTGAAGGATAGATGTACACCTTCATTTTAGCCTCTCTCCACTTCCTGATTGCTGGAACTACATCTGCAAAGAATTCTTGATCATTTATTGTTGCAGCACAATCCTGATCATATGGCACTTATTATCTCATTTAATCTTTAACTGATTTTATAAAGAAGTGAATTAAGACATAGAGAAAAAGTATGACGTGCTTAAGTTTACCCAGTTAAGTGGCTAAATTGGTAATTGAGCTCAGGTCTTTGACAATGGCCAAGTCCAGTTTATTATACTACAGAGCATGTTGGTATTATAGATGAGATCTGTACTTTTGATGGTAGAGGTTTTTTTTGTTAGAAGAGGATGGATGTTTTATTTATAATAAATCTTCAAAATATCTTCCCTTCTATGGTTCACATTTCCTGAAATTCTATACTTTTTTTTCTCTAGTTTTTAATTAAGTAGAAGATATATGTTTTCTCATTTATTAGCTATTAACATTGAGGCAGATCAGCTAATACATTTGGCTTATAGGTTAAATATAGATTTACTAGAATTTAATGAGCAGGAAAGGAGTGTGTCCTTTGCGTGTCAAAAGGAATGAAGATCATGAAATCCAGGAGGAAAAAAGGTACCTTGAACGAATATTATTTAATAATATTTTCCACATAAAAGACATGTAAGATGTCTTTCAAGGAAATAAGGAGTATAGGATTTCCCATTTTAATACTGAAAATATTAATGATGGGACTAGAAAGTATAGGATTTCCCATTTTAATATTGAAAATATTAATGTTGGGACTAGAGCAAGTTGGCAATACATATTTACACGGTTGAAAGGTAAATTCGCATCCTAGGGAAGTGGGTATTTTTGAAAAATAAAGAAAGAATACATAACCAATATTCAGTTAGATAAACATTTTTGAACTTGTAGAAAGAATTGAGGTAGGTAAAAAGTTTTCTAAATTTCAGTTGAGAACTGATTGAGTCATCACTAGGATATTTCAATGAGAACTGAAAGAAATGTGCAGAGATTTAAGGCAGGAGGGAAGAAAGTCAGGTGAGGATGCTGGAGCTGAACAGAGAAATAAATCATTTGAAACATTTTGCTTTTGCTTGAAAGTTTTCTGAAATATTTTATACTGTACACAACAAAATTCTCTTAGTTGGAAGGAAATGATAGTAAATCATACTCTTTTGTTAGTTTGGTATGACACTACTGATAACAGAAATTTTATGTGGGAATACTAAATGACAGTTTATATAAAGGCCAAGATTCATGAGGTTCAAGCTACTGGATTTAGTTGGAAAATGATATGTGGAAAGGTCTTTATGTGATTTGACTAGTACAGTAAGTTCAAATTCAACTTTGTATTTGAAGTTCAAATATTATAACTTAAAATTATATTTTGGATATTTTTCACAGTCTTAAAGAATCCCTCACATGGAATTTACATTCATAATGAAATCCATGATAGTTAAATAACTTTGAAGGACTATATGATTTAAATGTCTTTACTTAGGAATGGAAATAATAATGTTCAAAAACATTTATTCAGATATTTTTCTCTCCTGTTTCTCTTGTTGACCTCTGACAAAAACTCTTTTCTTGGCAAAACTCTAATCAGGCTCCTCTGATCCCTCTTCTGAATTCGGTCTCAACCTTGGCCTCTAAAGACTTGAACAAATACTAATATGGTTTCTAACAACACAAGGCCACATCCTTAGGATGACCCTAGCCCCTCTTGAAGAGCCTGCCTGAGAAAATCCAAGGTTGTCAAAAGAATTTACTATTTGTTCCCACCAACATCTGAGGATGGAGCTTCTGTTTCCTAGTCTCTGTGGAAGGATAGAATTCTGGCATGAATACCTGCCCGGTAGCAGACTCACTGTCCTAATCATATTCACGCTGACTAACCCTTTGTGATTTTCCTCTACCCTGACTCTGCTGAGCCCTGGCGTACCCTCCTCCGTTATTCTCTCCTTAAAACATCCATTCACTTCTGTACAAATAGTTGAATTGAACTCTTCTCTCTGTTGCAATAGTTACTACTGATTAAAATCTGTTCTTACCACTTTAACTAATGTCCAGTTTTGTTTACCTTTAACATACCTTCTGTAGGATGTCCCAGTTCCCTGTTTTCTGTTTTGCTTTGTTTTGTTTATGTCCTGACTGAAAATCACAGTCTGCCTTGATTTTTCTGTGACCCAGACAGCTGCAGGTTTTTCCCAGCAGGCTTGAAACAAAACTGAGGCCTTGGATATTCCCAGGCACTGATAAAAGTATTCAGGTTCATGCCCAAACACTGAAAGAAACTGGTCGTAGCCCTGAGCCAAGTTCGTCGAACCCTCATTTAAACTACATACCTTGACCCTTGATGGCGGACAAACCTAGGGACAACATCCCTTTCTCTTGCTGTTTGTTGGGAAGACAAGCTGCAGCACTCTGTAATTTCCCCTAATAAATTCTTTGGACTGATCATCCCGGTGTTGTGTGCTTATTTTTTTAGAATCCCAACCAGCCCCATCTGCAGAGGATTTGCGGCACTCCCTCATGTAAATTCCCTTCCCATTGCTTTTGCGGCCATTCCAGCCACAATGGGTTTCACAGGATGATACACCCTCTCTTTTTTCTTTACTGAAACAATTATAAAAACATATTTACAGAACTGAACTAGTTATATAGTTATAATTTCCATGATCTCACAGTTTATTATTTATACCAGTACTCCCACCAATGACCTGGATTTATTTAAGACTTACTATCTGTCAGGCACAGTGAAATATGTTTTACATTCATTCTCTCATTTAGTACTCATAACAATTCTGTAACATGTTTACTATTGACATATGCCATATTAGAGATGAGAAAACTGAAAAAAATGAAACTAAACTTTTTTTGAATAATGAAATTGGTTTTGGAAAGATTTTCTCTCTTCAATGAATTGACAGGCCCAAATCACCCAAGTTTTGCTTCATTTTTTGCAAAATAGAAAAATGTAAAAATCTACTTCCTTAAAGAGTACTTTACTGTTTAAATATTGGCATTCATTGTATTTTAAGGTTGATCATCTATCCCTTGAATCAAAGAGATTTTACACAATTGATTTTCAGAGAATATTGTACGGGTTCTAAGTCCTTTTGGTAGATGCTACCAAATGTTTTCTTTAAAATTCTAGCTACTACAATACATTTCATATTAAATTATTTGGAACT